>NW_015662167.1:2230609-2273700 GCF_001515625.1 Sinocyclocheilus rhinocerous | reverse complement strand
ACACACACACACACACACACACACACACACACACACACACACACACACACACACACGTACGTCTTGTGTGTTAATAAGGCTTTTTTATTTTAATTCAGCATTTTTTGACCGTTTTTGACACCAAAATTGGTGTAACAGTGACAATGGCTTCTGAAGAACATGTTGCTGTGTAAACATCATATTTCATGATTACGAGAAAAAAAATTATGGGAAGAAAAACATTCATAATATGATTACAATACCATTCCCTTTAAATCATTAGATTAAAAATATTTTTTAAACAAGATAACGGTCCCATAAGGCTTCATGTGGCAGGCGCAAGAGTACATGTCTAAAATCAATAGATATAGTGGAGAAGTGCAATTGACTTTACTATGTGATTAAGGTGCAAACATTTGTGTTAGATAAATGAAATTAACAGCACTACTTCTGTCATTCCAAATGGATCTTTAAAACATTTGACACAAATGTACAAAATCCTCAAAATAAAAAGGCATAATGGATAAGGAGTTCTATGGTCCCAATGTCTATGTCTTTATACCAGTAAACCAGTATTTTTAAATTCCATTCTATTCAAATTCATACTACATAGTATATATGCATTCTAAATGATTCTCAATATATATTGGTCAAAACAATGACAACATATTGGCAAAACAAATATCAAAGAATCTAGCTTCATGCAGCTTTAGTTTGCTAGTGAAAAACATGCAGCAATTTCTTTGGCAAGGTTATAGCTACTCATCTCTATTATGGCAGCATGATTATTAATTGCAGCATAGTGGTTGAATGAGTCATTCACTTTTTTCTGACAAATACTATATCGCAGAAAGTGCAGGAAATTTCATAAAACAGCATTCCTGATTGATATTGCATACATCTACATCAAAAAGCAGAGCAAGGCCTAAAAGTAATTTCAAATATTGGCTTAAGAAACTCAAGGCATCTGTATTCATGAACAATAATACAAAAATATATGGAACAATACAGAGAAATAGATCTATATAAAAAAAGACATTTATATAAACTCTTTTCCAGTTGGAAAAGAATAATATAAGGAATAACAATCTTGGAAAGTAAAAGAAAAATATGAAGGACTGAGAATGAAAATTATTTGCATAATATAAAAAAAAAGGAAAATACAAGTTGTCTTCATTAGAGTTCAACACCACCACAGTGCTTCCTTTAACAGAGCTGTGGTTCCCTCTAGTGGTGACCCATACTAATTCTAACAAACTCCTATTTCTTTTAGATACCTACAATTCAGTCTCCAGCGCAAACCTGTGTCTACTTGACAGGTGAAGGAGGGGTGACAGGAGCCATATTTCTCATTTTGAAGTATGACACCAGCTGATTTGGCACCTCGGCTAGAACACTCTGAGCCAGCGCTTCTTTAGGAGCCTAAGGAGAAACGAGATGTAAAAAGAGATGGCATAATTACTGACAGTGATGTAATTACAGAAAACACTGGATGTGAATTTAAGGACTTTAAACCAATTCATATTTTAAGAGGCTCATACACTGGCAAACTGCTTGAAGGGCACAAACTGCACAATATCTCTGGCCACCGGTTCTCCGGTCAAAGATTTGAGAACTCCATTGTCCCCATCCAGAAACTCCATGGCCTTAAAGTCTGCCTCACCCACACCCACGATGATGATAGACATGGGCAGTTTGGAGCTGTTCACGATGGATTGTCTGGTCTGGTCGAGATCAGTGATCTCTCCATCAGTGATGATCAACAGCACACAGTATTGCTAATTTAGAGACAGAGAAAAAGACACACATAATGCTAATGGACTGAAAATACAATGGCAAACCACAGATCAAAGACACATGAATACCCATCAAACCACATCCTGTGGATGAGGCAGCACACTACAAAAAAGGCACGTAGAGTTACTCACTGCTGCATTTGTTTGCTGGGCGGCTTCGGCTGCAATTCGGGCCACGTGATTTATAATGGGGGAGAAGTTGGTGGGTCCATAGAGACGAATTTGAGGCAAAACCATGCGGTAGGCGTCCACAATGCCTTGCACTCCTGCATGGTATAAAACATCAGCCATGTGACACAAGCATCTTAGAACGTGTTCTAGTCAAACAGGTGTGTAATTGTTCAATTTCAAATCCAAATTTTCAAACATTGTGAGTCTCACCTTGGCAATATGGGCTATTGGTGTTGAAGTTCAATGGGAACTCATGGGATACCTAAGAAATTGCAAAAACGTACTTTTGTTGAATTAAATTTCTATTACAACTAACAATGAATAAGTATCAAGGACACCTGTAATGGCTAACCTGGAAGTTTGGAGGCACTTGAGCACCAAATCCAAATGCTGGGAAAAGTTTATCACTACAGGAGAAGAAAAAAATGACTTCTATGTACACACACACACAAAAAATTCCCAATGCTCACCAAGGCTGGAATTATTTGAATAAAAACTAAATGTAAAAAACAATAGTATTGTTAAATATAATTATTATTTAATATATTTTAAAATGTAATGAATTTCTGTGATTTTCAGCATCCATTAATCTAGCTCAAGACACATTTATTCTTATCAATGAATCTTATCTGTTGAAAACAGTTTTGCTGCTTGTTTTTTTTTTGTTTTTTTTAACTGATACTTTTTAGGATTCTTTGAACAAGGTTCAAAAGAACTACATTTATTTGAAATAAAAATCATTTTTAACATTAAAAATGTCTTTACTGTCACTGTTGATCAATTTAATGCATTCCTGCTGAATAAAAGTATTAATTTCTTAAAAAAAATAAAACAATGATTTTCAAACAATTTTAATATTTCTATACTTTCCCTACAATAATTATTTCAGTACAGTGCTCAAAGGGTGAACTTTACGGACAAAAATCTCTCTCTTACGTGTCATAGTCTTGGACTACCTGGCCAACGGACCAGATGGCTGACAGATACTGGTTCACGCCATTAGGGCTGAGATAGTGCAGAGAGTCAGGGGAGCGGGGGTCTCCATTAGAGCCAGTGAAGTCAATGCCCACCTAAAACCAAACAATATTCACCTTTGTTTTAGAGTTTAAACCATACAGCCTCAAATTGACATCCTAAATGTAATGTTCTGCATTATACCCATTCATTACATCGGCATGTAAATGAATCCAGAAAAAACACCTGCTATCAGAAGCAAATGTTGTGGCATGACAGATCTTACCGTGAAGTTAATTTGGCAACCTCCCATCACATAATCCAGAAATGAATACTGTGCCTCAAGCTGAAAGACAGTATGGAGATTATTTATCATCATTATCATAAAATTATTCTAAACAATTCTGCAACTTTCAACACATAATACTGCTTAGTATGTTTTCATACGTAACAGTTGAAGATTATTCGAACCTTGCAATACTTAATCCTGATGACCCCAGAGTTCTTATAACTCTTTTTCTTCTTTTGCTTCTCTGGATGAATGCAGTCAAACTCAACCTACAAAAATGAAAACTTTTCACTAATGCCCTACAATAAAACTCATAGAAATTATGGAAGTGATCAGAATGGAAATTCATGTGAGGAAAAGGAAATATTCTACTGTTAACACAAGGACAACAAGAAAGCCTGGAGCAGTGAAGGTGCAGTCTCACCGGGGAGCCAGGAGCTGCTTTCTGCAGATCTGACACATTAGTTTGAAACACACCAATGAGATCATGAGAGCCATCGCTATCATAATCAAAACAATGAACCTAAAACAAAAAGCCACGGACAGACAGACAGAAAAAAAGAAAAATAAAGATGTTTAGGGAAGATTAACAGACATGTGTCCTGCTCACCGCATTGTCTTTAGCCTCCATTAGTTTAGCGGCGGTGCAGGTGAACTCCCCTATCATGTCTGAGCTTGTGTCTTCATCCTTATCGTAACAAGTTACCTAGCAATTAGACAAAGCTTTAGTCTAAGGACTAGGACAACTGAAAGTGCTGGCTGATGGTGTCTTTGGTCCCTTAAAACAGGTACACAGTTATATTTTAATGATACTATGTGTCTTTTTATCTGATCGAATAGCTTCGCCCAAAAGTTGTCACCTATGTTTTGTACACTACTGTTCCAAAGTTTGAGGGTAGTAAGTTTTTTTTAAAGAAATGAATACCTGTATTAATCAAGGGTGCATTAAATTGATAACAGTAAAGTAGTAACAGTAAAGACTTTTACTTTGGTAAAATTACTATTTGAAAGAAATGAAATTCAACAAACAATCCTAAAAAGAATGCATCACAATTTCCATTATTTTGAAATACATTAAAACAAAACAGTTATCTTAAATTATACTTTTTTGACCATTTCTGTTTTTACTATATATTTTATCAAATAAATGCAGAATTGAGCATAAAAGGCTTCTTTCAAAAACAAATTTTACTGACCCCAAACTTTTGAAGGGTATATGTGGTAGAAATTAAAGGTTCTTTTTTGTGAAAAGACAAGTGTTCACATTTGATAAGTTTAGATGAGTAACTTTTTAAATTCTCAATTATGTCTGAGAGCCAAAAGCACCAATTTCTTCCTATTATCCTGAAGATAAATGCACTGGACTCTGTCTTCTAAAATAAAATCAAAGGTTTCTCTTGCATGGTGAAATTGTTAAACTAAGATACTAATGACAAATCATCTGATTGAGCATAAAAACCCTTTGATACCTTGATTGGTTTATTCAGGTCACCACTACAGAATGTATGCAAGGAAACGGTAAACTTTTTCCAAGATGGATTCAAATTATTCTTGATGACCTATTAAAAACAGAAAAAAGTCAAAAACAACCATCAGCAAAAAAATGCAGTAACCGATTAATTGTTTTGCATGCACAAAAAAAAACTGGTTCTCTGTGTAAGTGAAAGTGGGTAAAAACCTCAGTCCTGTGAACTAGCTGCCACTTCCCATCTTCTTCTTGCTTGAAAAACTCCAAGAATGGATCAGACTTCCCAAACATATCCTGAAAGAAGTAGTAGTGAATATAACGTGCATCTTCCATAGATCACAACAGTACATAACTGCTTTTACACTGAATATGGCAATAATTTTTGTGGTAAGCCAGCAGTAACTATAATTGATAAGGTACAAATTATAAATGGTTACAGCAAGATGCAAGAACACAGAGGCTGATTATATCTACCTTTTTATCCAGGTTTTTGGCCTCTACTTCCATCACAACAGCCCTGTTGTCTTTCACCTCATCAGCTGTGATCTGTTCATAAAAAATAATAATAAAAAAAGACAACATTGCTAAATGTTAAATAAAAAAAGCTAATGAATTTATATATAAGGCTAATGAATAGCTAATGATATATAAAGCTAATGAATGGTAGATTGACAAACTCTGCATACATTCACAAATGAAAATGTTATTTTGCTCAAACAGAGGGCTTTTTGTGGTTTACTAAAAACCGTGCAATATGCAAATTAATCATTCTTTTGTGAAGCTCTTAAATTCTCCTGCAAATAAAGACACCGCAAATGCAAATGAATTGAATTATGTGGTCTGTAAAACATTCATTGGGAAGGTGGTAAAACTCTCATGTGATAAATTTCCATTTTCTTTTACCAGTGTTGCCATATTAGAAATAGCAGTAAGAGTGTTTATGAACACATACTGTTATTGTGCCTTTCCCAGCTGGTTTTGCTGCCTTGAGCTGAAGGGGTCTGGTAATCTTCCTACTTGACACAATCTGTTGTAAAGTTTGGTGCATAAACAAAGCTGTGAATTCAAGTGTATTGTTAACACTAAAACACCATTATGCATGTGTTATACATTGTTGTTACACTGCTCTGTGGAATACTCGATTCTGATTGGACAGTCACCACATTCTAAGGCATGTTATTCCCCGATAACAACCGGTAAAAACTAATAACACAGGCTCATCCAGGTAACGGCAGTCGGTGCTATTCGCTTGCTGGGAACCATTTTTTTTCATGGAAGCTTTGTGTTTGTGTTTAATAAAACATTAAAACTCAAATCAATATTCTCCGTACAAATATTTAATTATATCATTTTGGTATTGCAGACTTGCTCTCTTGTTTCATACAAACACAGTTGCTGCCATTTTGCGATGTTTGTTTTGTACACTCTAATGGATTTGTGGATTGTAAGATAAATAACAAACTGGTAAGATTTAAAAACAACTTAATCTTAAATCAGTATCTTTTATTGCCATAATTATTCATGTGGTGAAATGCTGTGTAATAAGTAGTATGACTGTACCATATCTCTTAATGCCCGTCTAGTTTGAACTTGCCACTTGCTAGCAACTGCTTTCTTCACGGAAGCTTTGCGTTCAAATATTTCAACTCAAATCAATATTTCGTGTCTAATTATTTAGTTTTGTGGCAAGAAGCCATGTAATAAACGGAATAACTTACATCCAACTGGTTGTTATCGCAAAATAAAGCCCTTCAGTCTTACACAGCATTAGTGCTGTCGGGCTTAATTCTGCGATAACAATCGGCTGGACGTACATTATCCCTTACTTAATGAAGTCCAGTGCCACTAATATTAGCACTGCATAGTCGCAACTAGCACAGAACAGAGATCACATAAGAATAAGTGCATCTCAATGCAACACTCTTCATGATACATACCTGGCCAAGGGTGCATTCAAAGCCTCCCAGGAAGTCGTCATCCTTGAGGTCAACAGACTTGTTGTCAATATCATAGATGCCAAACTTTAGTTTCTGCACCTTCTCAAAGTGGTAGTCAATGTGAAGTTTTGTTGAGAACTCGGGGTCCTGGCAATTCTTCACTCTCTCTGTGCGTTCCACCTGCAGTGATCACATACATTAAGCAAACAAGGATATACACACCCACAAAAGTAAATTACATTTTAAATAATTTGATAATCAGTGATTGTATAAATAATCTAAATTATAAATCACAGAAATTACTGCTTGTATTGGTGTCAATAATCAGCGACTCGCAACTTTAGCAAGCTGTGACATTCAGCACTTTTTTTGCCCGATGAAAACTTGCAGTGAGTGTCAGCTGCTGTTATACTCAGTAAAAAAGTAATGTTATTTGATTTCAATGTAGCCACAGCGGCTTTTTAAGGGTTAACATGCATACCTCTGACCATTTGTCATCCCCGACACTCTGCAGCAGAACACAGAGTGGATCAGATTTGGATCCAACATCTTTATCCAGCAGATTATTGCAAGAGATGGAGAGCTCGACCTTCGACACACAATGAGCGGCCATCTGAAAACCACAACAGATACAAACTTGTAGAAAGTTTTTGTCTCGCAGCTAAACATCTTCTATGAATCACTAAAGCGTACAACCGTGAGGAAGTGAAATATTTGATGAAGGAGAGGGAAAGAATTGTTCAGAAGGACGCATTCTGCTGAACTTGTCCGTGGTAAAGCAAAACAAAAAGTTCATATAATCGTCGAACCATGCATGCTCCATTTCACAAAACTATGCGTTTTAAAACAAATAAATGAGGTAAATATCGTATCTGTTGGCCTAAATGTCGACAGTCACGCCTTAAATGTATTATAACGCGATTAAAAAACATTTGTGCATTGCTTAACGGCGTACCGCGAATCTAAAACAGGCAACCCGATAATACAAAATGAGCTGACAAATGCTACCGTGAAATCAAAAATATCATACCCTTAACAATTTTCAAACTGTAGAAACTGTTCGGAGATACTCTGTGCAAAAACTGCCTACTACCGTCTCCACCCAGACGTTCATGTACTACAAAAAGAGCTGGGCGTTGCCATTCAGTTCCTCTCCAGACGTGCAACGCTATTGGTCAGAACGCCAGCCGAACTACTCTGCGATTGGCCAGAAGCCTGTCAATCACCGCACCAACCCGCAGCACAGAGCACAGTGCATGAAACTAACGTGGACTGACTCATTACACAGAGGACGCAGCAACAAGCAGTTCTAATTTCAACCAACGTCGTGAACTTACACTCATTACACTTTACATGATATTAAAACACGCGTGTAACCACAACTACCAACTGAATCTGTAAAAATAGCGTTTCAGCGTTAATAACAGCTTGACTGCATGAGTTTATAATACTTTCACGTAATACACCCAACAATGCAGCGATCAATCAGCAGCTTTATATTTGTTACGTATTCTACCAGCATCTGTAGTGCCACAGCACAGTAGGTCTCGACTGGTTTAAGCGCAACCTGTAGTAGCATCTGGGTTAAAAAACATCTAGCAGATCGTGCTTTCCTTGACCTCTGTCTCCATAGTAACAGAGATCAGTTAACTGGGCCAAATTATTTGCAAAAAGCGAACAAACAATACAGAACAAATTCCTATATTACTTTGTACCTTATTTTTTGGACAATCTTTCAGAGTGACAAATTAGAGGCATTTGTTGCTTCTTGATATTGCGGTGTAATCAAAATATAGGCTAAAATGTAGATAAGTCTTCAAATGTCTATAAAAACTTCACTCCTTAACACCAATCTCACCACATCAATCACCATTGCAAAGCAGTGTTGTAACTCTTACACAACTTATAGACAGTATTTCAATTGCATAGCTCAACAACACCTAGTTTCTTGAAAACATTTGTTGCAATATCAGCCCAAATCTTTCCAAAATTGTGGCAATGCATAGCAGCATTTTATTTCTCAAAACAAAGCTAATCAATTCCATGTTTTTCCCACACAATGCATTCTTCCTTTGAAATGTAGAACAAACAGTAATAAATCTGGTAGGCAATTCAATGCTCACTGGTAGTTTATAGCAGTATTCATGTCTGTGATTAGCACTTACCTGAACATTAACATGTTAATCAGGAACCAAGGCTCAGTGTCAAAAAGGCACAAAGCAAAATATGCAGTCCACAAAGCTGGAGAACCGCTCGAGAATGCGAAACAGGCAGAAATCCACTCAACTCATTATGAATTTAATTCTAAAGCATTTCACAACAAAAGTACAAAAGATCAACCCAAACAGAAAGAACTTGCATAAATAACCCTGAACTTTTGATCTTCTGAACAGGACCATCACAAGCAGATTCAAAGCATCAAAGAGCAGCATTTGAGAGCAATCCCACTTGACCTGCTTTGATAGAAAGGCATTGAGAATGTGTAGAATTCTTAAAAAAACAAAACAAAAAAAAAACAGGTTGGAAGAGAGAAATGACAACCATGTGAGTAAATGAAAAATCTTTAGAAAAGCTAATTTTATGCAGCATAACATTTGCCATCATAATCCACAGCCATAACAATGAAACATTTCATGCACCTCTCAGTGCAGTTTGCATGAGAATTGTTCATTCCCTTGTATAACATCAGAACAAATTTCAAAAACGTGTTCCTCTTTTAATTTTACATATGGAGACACAGCATTTTTAAAAAGCCATCTGTGGCACAACAAAGGCAGAATTTCATGGGTTTCTGATCCATATACTAAGCTTTAGGCATATGACTAAATCTGATATACAGTTCAATAGAATCTATACTAAAATAATTACAAAATTTAGCTTCCTGACTCAACTGAACAAAAACGTTTCCACTCTAAACAAACAAAACTCATTCAACAGTATGATGCTTTTATCGGAGATGCTTATCTGTGGTAGCAGAAAATATGAAACATTCAAAGAGTGCCTTCTCATCTCAGGTATAAAAAAAAATACATTTTAAATAATGCATTGTGAGAAAAGGTCAAGACTACAATATAAAGACAGTCTAAAGCAACAAGCAATAGATTAGAGCTAGAGTCCAATCTCTACAATAACACATCTGATGAAAAAATATTTAAAATATAAATGGTTTAATATTGGAAACAAGTCACAGCAAAATATTTTATTGTTCATATCTGAACTGGAAAAAAACAGAAGGACAGGAGAGAACACAATAACTTTAAGTGTCATCATTTCAAGTAAGGCATTTTATTGACAAAATAGTTCAGCTGGAAAGTATTTACAAGAGAAAAAGCGCTGGAACGTCGAAAACTAAGCATAACTGATCCATTTCAGCAACACTGAAAAAAAAAAGCCAAACATCCAAAAAAAAGAAAAAAAGGAAACTATCATCAAACACCACAGCAACAAGAGAACAGAAGCTAAGCATAGAGAATAAAATGCTTTCATATACATATTACAATTCTGCATTTGCTTCACATCCCGCTTAGCATTTACAGAATTGGTTTGACATCAGGCTTTTTAAAGCAATCCAATGTGACAGCAACAGATAATGAAAAAGACATGAACACTTGCATTTTATTGACATATAGAAAAGCTTGCAGCAGAGAGCAAACATTGTAACTGCACACAATGCACGGCAGCACGGTTATTACCTCAGAAAGAAATGTGTAGATGCAGCATGGATCATATACAGATGTGTAAAACTTGAGCAGAGATACAAAAACTGAGGAATTCTGAGAGTGAAACGTACTTGCTAGCTAACCTCTATCGCAGATATTAGGCTCTATTGAACATACCACTATAAACAATGCTGTTTAGAGGAATTTAAAAAAACATGGTCTTTCCTCAATTATTACATGCTTCATGTAACTACTACAACCTTGGATAAATAATATGTCCAGGAAAAAAAGAGAATCTAATACTTGTCATTTTTTTTCTTCTGTACATAAAACAACCGGATAAGGACATTTTCCAGAAAAACGTGTCAAAAAATAAGACACTTTGCAAATACTAAGATGTTGCTTTCACCCCAAAGTGATCTTAACTTTTCTTGCCCCAATGGGCCTATCATTCAGGTCCATAACAGCAGCCATTGCTTCATCATGGGAGTCAAAAGCAACCATCGCTTCCCCAGTGGGCAAACCCTTCTCACTGAATTGCAAGCATACTGAACCAGGCAACACTTGATAGCCATAGAAGAAATCAATAATCTCATCAACGGTCACAGTAAAGGGCATGTTTTGAATTTTGACAATGGTGGGCCGCGAATTACCTGGACCACCGCTGGATGGTCCTCTTAAACTCTCAGAAGCTGGCCGCTGACCTTGGCCACTGCCACGATTTTGGCTGACTGCTTTAAGAGAAGATCCATTATCAAACGGTGGGATGCCCCTTAAGGGCTCTAGCACACTAACAAAGCCGGCAGGTGCACTGTTGCCATCGGGTCTGAAACCAGGATGCTCTAGGACAGGACCGGGCAAAGGTCCTCCAACCATTGGCGGGGGAATGCTAAACGAGACATCACCCAACGAAGCACAAAGTGGCGGCAAAGGCGGCGGCGCTGCCAGTCCGTTACCTGGGGCAATAAATGGGTTGATAAAAGGGGGACCGTTGCCAAGGGTCCCTACAGCATTTCTCAGAAAACTAAACTCATCCCCTGTCATTCCTGGAAAAGCATGAGGTGCTTGGGGAACTTGGGCCTGGGGCTGAGAGTGTGCATAGGCATGAGCATGGGAATTTCCTTGAGATTTCTGGCCTCTTTTTGCCTGGGGAGGAGGATTTCTCTCAACTTCTTTCATCTGCTCGAATGTTACTAAATGAACGAAAGCATCCCTGCCATTCAATTTCTGCCTATGTAGTCTCTCTGCTTTAAGTGCATCGTCATCGGACTTAAACTGCACAATAGCCTGGCCAAGACCGTTACCATTTGCGTCAACTAACACCTTGAGGCTTTCCTCAAACAACTGAATGCCATCAAGAAACAGACGGACATCTTTTTTTGATACGTTATAGGGAATATTGGTTATGTGAGCACAATTCTTGGCACTCTTTCCTCCTTCACCCGAGCTATTCTTCTGATCGCCTTGGGAACCCTGCATTCGTTTGCGAATGGCGTCTATCTTTTCATACATGTTTTTCTTTGTGATTGGATGCACCTGTATGAACCGACTACCCATGTACTGCATATGGCATCCGAGAGCAGCTTTGTAGTCTGTTTCATTCCTAAACTCCACAAATCCCTCACCGGTTGCCCTGCCATTGGGTCCATATGCAATGTAAATGCTATCTTCAACAATGTTAAGATTTTTGAAAAACTCAAAGATCTGCTTGTTTTCTGCTTCATATGGGAGTCCTTTCAAATAGACACAGAATTCTAGTTTGTGGGGAGATCGGGATCTGGCTCGCTCACGGCCACAGGGTGGTGGCGAATTGGCGCCTCTGCGACGATGACGGCTGTGTTCGGCATCACCACCAGCTTTAGACTGTCCCGAGCTCTCTCTCCACTGCCGCTCTGTAGCTGGAGAAACCTCAACGTATCTTTGGCCTATCATTCCTGCGTTTCTTTTCAGAGCCTCAAAAGATTCTTGGGGTGAGAAGAACTTAACCAATGCCCTGCCATTGTTTCTACCCAGGTTGTCTTTGAGCAAACGAACTGACTCTATCCCAAGTCCCTGGAAAAAATCTCTAACTTCAATTTCAGTGACTGAAAAAGGAAGGCCATGTAGATGAACATAAAACTCATCTGGGTTTGTCACTGGCGATTTCATGTGAGGTTGGAGGTTCAGGGGGTTTAGAGGGTTTAGGGGATTTAGGAACATTGGATTGGGATTTCCGAGAGACAGTGGACCAGAGGCTAAACCACCAGGGCCAACTGGGGGAGGGACACCAGGGTTGAACGGAGGAAGTGCAGGCATGTGTGGCATGTGCTGCATGTGTGCAATGGGCGGGACCGGAGGAACTGATGTTAGTGGATTAACAGCTGGTACCGGTGGCAATGTGGCAACTGGTGGTGGTACTGGTATGGGGGGCATCGGTGGTAGAGTTGACATGGTGGGCAAGGGAGGTATCGGGGGAGGTAAAGAGTTCAGCGACGACATTGCTGTGGTCATTGTGGATCCCAAACTAAGACTTGGGCTGCTGAAATTATTAAAGTTTGGGGGCATGTTGCCCATGGTAGTGGTGGAAAAGGTAGGGACAGTCTTGTTGCTTACAGGCTCGTGTGCTGATGCTGCTGTGGTGGCTGTAGTTGAAGTTGTGTTACTAAAACTTTGTGCTGTGGTTGGCAAGTTGCCCCTTCCACTTCCACCAGTACCAAGCGGTGGACCCGGCCTACTGCCATTTCCTGTTGTAACCTCTGCACTGCCAGTTTCAAAGCGCCTACGGCTGAGCTCGATCATATTTTGCATTTCAGTTTTGCTACTTAGCAACAAAGAAACCTTGGAACCTTTGATCGACCCCCCTGTGCGCATCATCCCAAGCCTTGCATCTTCATCTGTGGCGAACACGATAAAAGCCTCACCGTGTTCACCCCCTACAATATGCACACCACCATCCGGGATGGTCAATCCAGAGAAGAAATGGCGTATGTCCATAGTCCCAGCCACAATGGGGAGACCCTGCAAACGGATGACCACAGCCATGCTGAGGTGCAACAACACACACCTGTAGATGAAAGAAGGCAACGACTGTCAGGCTATGGTAAAAGGCAAAAAGATAACAGAAAACCAGTATACAAACCACAAGAAGACAATTAACAGCAAGACCAAATATTATGGGAGAAAACACATTATAGCAGAATAAATAGAGCTTGAATTGTAACACTGCAAAGCCAGTAGGAAACACAAAGTCTTAGCTCATCACATTGTTTAATGGCTTTGTAGTTGTAGCCAAAGCACACTACCATACTTAATTTAATTTTATAGCATGCAACAAACCAAAACAAAATATGACTAATGAATTGAGCTGAACAAAACTTATCAAACAACGGAAATTTTCAGTGCATTTAAAACTATTTTTAAACAATTAATCTTGAAACGCTACATACTACATAAAATTACTACAAAAAAACACCATTTTGAAAATGCCATTTGCCGGAGTCAAATGTATCTAGTATGATAAAACAGCGCTGCTTTTTTCCCCCCACATACACATGTCACGCTCGTTCAACAGCCTCGTTTTGCTTCGATGGCTTTCAGCCTCACCCTGCTTCATTCTACTACGTTAATAAATCATTAGCTCTTCCATGAACATGATTTCTGCCCGGGTCCCATCGGATTGCATTGGCTGTGGGGATGAAGACGACAACTCCCATGATTCCACACTCAGTCACGGCGTCATCAAACTACACCTTTGTCTTTTTGTTTATTTTGAATACGCGCCTTCTAGCGGCGAAAATTACATATTGTGCCTTTAACTCACAATCTTCAAATCTGACAAGACCGAGACCAATAACACCGTTTGGTATTTTGTATTAAGCAAAAACAGTCCTGGGGACCCACAGCACTGCACATCTGACACATTCAGTTCAGTTCATGAAGATCTCTCCTAATGACTTGATAATCAGACTCAGGTGTTTTAAATAAAATATACGTACTATATACGCAATGCTGTGGGCCCCCAGGACCAGGATTGAAGACCACTGGTGTAGCCTATTCTACAGTGTTTCTGGTTTAATGATTCACTGACCACAGGGTTCCCAAACCTTTTGACCCATGAATTTTCATGGCTTTTATAGTCACCTGTAATTAATTAAATCCTTTAAAAAAAAAAAACTAGAATAAAATAAAAATAGATTGCACTCACCAAAAGCAATGTATAGCTTAGTTGACAAATTATATGAAGCTGAGCAGAACCAGAAAACCTTACATTGCATGACTTAAAGATTTAAATTTCCTTAACTTTTCCAGCCTTAGAAATCCCAATTTCAAAATTCTCCTTATATTTCTAGGTTTCCAGCAACTGTGGGAACCCTAAATAGGCTTAAATATGCTTTATAACATTTTACAGTAACCAGCAACAACCTAAAAGAAATCAATTTTCTTATTGTGCCCAAAACTTTAATAGCATTGTATAAAAAGATAGAAAGAGAATTGCATGGTAGATAGTCAACCAGTTGCACAGAATGTCTATTGCAATGACATTAAGAAAAAAAAAAATTATTAAGCCACATTTCTAGATTGTAAGTGAATGCATTTTTCTTTTTTTTTGATAATAATAAAAGATAAAAGTATTTGACCACATCTCTCTAATTTTAGTTGACTAAGATCCCTCAGATGCTTACCTGTATTAAAAGTGCTGCTTCGTTACAAGATGCACAGGATACCCAAGCCAATCCTGACGGCAATCATTTAAAATCAATTCTTGACTGTAATAAAAAGAATAAACGGAGGGAAATATATGTAAACAGCATTAGAACAAGCATACCCATGAGTGTCTCCAAGAAAACCATTTAGTGCCAGCCATTTCCAGCCCATTTAGTATAACATTCTTGTACAGCAAAACTAAAAATTTAATCACCACTTGTGCACATGAGATGTTGGCCAGCTGCTTCACAAAAGCCATACACTAGGGGTGCGCCGATCCGATACGGGCATTTTCTGCCGGATCTGGGTATCGGTCAGACGAGACCGATCCAAATCCGATATTCTGCGTATACTATTCTGTGTTTTTGTTAAGCCCCACGAAAGCTACAAAAACATCATAAAGCACCATAAAGTTTTCGTGCACTATATTCCAAGTGTTCTGAAGCCGTTCCACAGTTTAATGTGAAGTATAGATGAATATGTAAGTCAAGTTGACGTAAACTCTTCTCTCTGCTGCGGCTGTCAGTCATCCTCCACTCAGCATTCAAACTGCGTGTCGCGTTTGGTTCGGTCAAGACGATGAAACTCTCTCCAAGATGATTTAATGTTCCTAATATTATACTTGATCTGTAAATAAAGATAACTGGTTTTGCATAAAAGGACTTTATCGTGCTTGTATCTAAATCGTGTTCTACCGTGTTAGATCACAACACTGGAGCAGAGAGCACTATGAATTGTTCTTCACGAGCACAGAAACTGAGGTTTAAAACTGTTAAAAGAAAAGGCTCAATAAATTATCGCACAGATTTAATACACTAAGCATGTCTCTTCCCTTTGTGCTTTGAACTTTTCTATGCGGAGCGCTGTGACTCCGTGTTGCTTCAAGCGCATCATTCTGCGCACGGGATGCGCATAAGCTCTTTGTGCCGCTCTGTATTGGAGCCTTTCGTATCATAATACTTTTGCACAATGACAGATTATTAATAGCCTTTCTTGTTCGTCTTATCTATCATATGTTGCTGTCTCATTACTGTGCTATACATTTAAAAGAAACATCTTTTAATTTTATAGTAGGCCCTATATATTTATATATAAATTACTTTTTTCATGAATGTATTTTACAATTTTACATTTTACCAGATTTAGTCCAACACTTATTCACTTTTATTTGTTCCCCACTAAATAATGTTTTTTTTCTCCACTAAAAGTTTAGATACACATCGAGGTACAGAAAAACTACACTGAAAAAAAAAAAAACTGCACTGGTATCGGATCGATATCGGCCGATACTCAGAATTTTTGGTATCGGATCGGTTCTGAAAAAGTGGTATCGAGCCACCCCTACCATACACATAAGAATTGATCTTAAAACACATGCATGTCATGTATTTCAAGAATCCCAGCAAACATTACACAAAAATACAGGAACATTTTCATAGAGAGGAAAAAAAAAAACCATGTCAAAGCATATTAAGCTACAAAAACAGATTGTGACCTTCCATAGAGTGAAGAGAAAATCTGATAATGTTAAGTTGTGAGCAATGTGAAAGAAACGTAATTAGAGAACATATCTAACAGCATCTAGCTAATCTTAACCTAACTCATGCATTACTGACCTTCAATTTGGTAAACTGTAAACATACAGAAAATCTGAAAAAAGCCAGTGTGACACTAAAAACAACAGAATAACCATTGTACATTTTTAGAAACCTTTTTTTCAGTTTCACACTCAATTTAGGCTAATCCATGACACATTTACCCCCTCCATAAATGGAAAGTCTTTTACTCAACTTCAAGACTCCAGTTCATCTTTGGAAACCAAAATATATTTTTCATATTCTTTCATTTTTGTGCATCCATTTAAAGTCCACGCAACCAAAAGTAATGCATCAATAAGTACAAAAAGAGATAAACTAAGAGACAACCCATATGAATTGAGTGGGTTAATCTAAAAAAATGGAGCTCAACAAATAAGGTAAACAGAAGCTGGTTCTCACATTCGTCATTATTTAAAACAAGATGTTGTGGATTAAACCTCTTAATTTCTATGGATTGGGCCAGTGGTTCCCAACCCTGGTCCTGGAGGCACCCCATCACTGCACGTTTTGCATGTCTCCTTAATCAAACACACCTGATTCAGGTTATCAGCTCATTAGTAGAGTGAAATTGGTGCGTCAGAGAAAGGAGACATGCAAAATGTGCAGTGTTGGGGTGCCTCCAGGACCAGGGTTGGGAACCACTGGATTAGGCTACTCTTACTCTTTGAGACATCTCTTTATGTACTTTTTGTTGTGCTTAAGTTTTGGTTGCATTATCTTTCAAAGGATAGGCAGATTTAATTAAAAATATTTCATTTGTGTTTCCATGATGACTGAATTTTTTTTGTTTGGGTGAGAACATGACAATTTTCATTTCTACGTGAACAGTTTAAATGGGAGAGAAATGGGCCTATTTGATCACCTACCACCAGAACCCACAAAAACTAGGTTAGTTCTTACATAAGTGTATTTAGACCAAAATGTGACAATCTCCTACATTCTACCACTTAAATAACGTTAAGAGTCTTAACAACCCAGAGGTGGAAACCAGGGCCCATAATCAGAGGCCACTAACCATGTGAACATAAACCTGAATGCATGTAAAAACAGATAGTAACTACCATCAACCAAATAATTAAAATAAGACATCAAGGTTGAAGTCTGTTAATTGCACTTTGAAAACATTGTGTAAAAAACTTAACTTAGAGATTTCTATTGCAGCAACGCTTTTCACAAGATCCACGTAAATCAAACGCTCCAATGTCACCATAATTCAGATTTATGCTGAAATCAGACAAAGTGGCTAGAAACGTAATACAACATCGAATATGAAATGAGCATCATCAGTAGCACATAGAGCTCAAACAGGCTAGAGCTTATTCACGTTTGCAGCTTGCTTTTGCAGGAAAATCCAACCAACCAACCACTGAAATACAAGAGCGAATCATAACAATAGAAACAAACAGGCATGACCAGCCGTTCGAGAAAAGCTCTGAACCACAGCATTTTGATTTCTTGAATAAAAATCATCTAGTTAAATAAGAGTTAACAATAACATCCATGGCATGGCGTCATCAGCCATTCAAACCTCAAAACCAGCGAGATGACAAAATGGCGCCGTCTGTATTTACCAGCGCAAATGGACTGATGCCGTCTACAGCAGAAACAAAGCTCGCCGCTATTCCCTCAATCTATCATTTCAGCACAGTACCTCTTAGAAATAAGAAAACAACATAACCATTGCACGGAAAGGAAGAAAATGACTGGCTAGCTGCGCATTACCAATTTAAACAAAACTGTGACGTTTGTTTGCAGCTCACAATCACCCTGCCCTCCATTAAACTGATAAAAACCATTGCACTTTTGCAAATGTCGACAGTGTTGTGTATGGCTACATGAAATACAATGTGTGAACTGATGTACTTTGCATATTCTTACCGAAATTATTAGTCTTAACTGATTTTTTTTTTTTTTTTTTAAATAAAGACGAGACGCTTCAGTTGTGTTCTTCCACCTCTTGCTCTTCCAAGTCTGGTCATGCTCTGCTCAGTATCGACACTGGAAAGAGAGCGACGGCGCATGCGCTCCTGTAAGCCAATCAGTTGGAGGCGCACGGTGTAGTGGGCGGGTCTATGGGTCTAGACATCAAAAGAGCTCTAGAGCAGAGCTCATCTGATAGATAGATAGATGAAACTGAAAATAGACACACATATAGTATATTGAGCTCTCAGATAAGGAAATAACGCGACGTATGTTCTGAAACAAAGAAATTGCTTGTTGAGTCTTTAATTTTGACAGTGGAGGAAGTACTCACTCACTCACTGTTAGTTTACTTCCCGTTCTAAACGCATGAGGGGGTAGTTTTATTTTCAGTACCTTAGAATAACTAATTTGTGGGAGAGAATATAAAAAATGAAAAAAACATTTTAAAAAAAAGGGGAGGGGAGTAAGTCATTTTGATCCACACTCCATACCTGTTGGTGGCGGTAATACACCATAAGTTGGCTTGTCAACCGCCATAAAATCGTACAAGAAGAAGAACGCATGCGGGAAATCCACGCGGAAAGTTGCTGGCCTGTTTTCACCCATTTGTGTTTTGGTTTATGAGCCGTATAACTGCTCGAATACTTATATTAAATAGTAATTTTTGTAAATCGTTGACAGCATGGTCCGAGCAAGAAGGTAGGTAACGTTAACGTTAGTCTACTTGATTGTGGAATTCATTGCTGGTTTTGTGCGGTATCACGCGCGTAAACGCGTCTTTACATTGACTTAACATTGAAATCATTCGCGCCAGACGCTCTATTCGCGTTTGGTGTGAACGCAGCATTAGAATATTTTGATAACGGAGAGCAGATATATCAGTTTATGAAACATACTTTTTTTTTTTTAAATCGATGATTAAATCAACCAATTTATTGTATTTTGCATGGTTGCAAAACAAATTTGTACAAAAAGACACGAGATAGCTATGTAGGCAGACGTCTGCACTACAATGTCAGTGCAAATATATTTAATTAATTTCTTTGTGATTTTACCATTGAAGTGTTACTTATTAAAATATTACATTTTCCCCAAATTCAAAGGATAGTAAAAAAGCCTAGAGCAAAGAAGCAGCAAGAATATGACAGTGATGATCCTGAAGCTTATGGAGATGAAGCCATTCCAGATAAGGTAATTTTTGGATAAAACTTGGTTTGTATTATTGTGATTATCTGATTGTAAACAACTTTATGTTTTTCTCATCAGAAAGCGTCAAAGTATGTGGAGGATAAAATAGATGAATTCCACAATGAAAAAATATCAGTGAGTTATGTTTTCCTCTTGTTCTTTAAGCATGAACTGCCACAATAATATCCTATTACATAATATTCAAATTTTGGCTTTCTCTATAGAAACTTTTGGCTCAAGGGATTCAAGAAGACAGCGATCAAGAGGATGAAGATAAAGTGGTAAGCAAATAAAACAACTTTTAAAACAAATTGTTTTCAACTTTTAACATGGGGCTTTTTTTACTGATGGTAGTAGTTTGACCGTTTCCGTTTTGCTTGGTGATCAGCAATAATAGTTTTTTCTTTCTAGGAGGAGATCATGCCCCTGGCACTTTCTGATTCAGATGATGATGAGGAAGTGCAGGAAGAGGATAATGAAGAAGAGGAAGAGACCGACATGGAGAGTGACTTGGAAGGAAGGCAAGATGATGGTAATATGCTTTAAAGATTAGCCAAATATAACACTGTTTATGCATGTTTTTTTGTATTACAGTGTTATTAAAGAAACATTTATGAGAATATTCAAGTATTTTCTTCCACTTTAAAAACGCTCAAACATGTTTGAGGTATTGTCTTGACACTTCCATTTCCGTTCTTCCAGATCTCCCAAATGACATGGCTTGGGGAACTAAAAAGAAGATTTTCTATGATTCTGATTATATCACTAAAAGTAAGGATTTATTCATTTTACCTAAGCATGTGTAAGATATTATATTATCATTCATATGTGTAAAATACATATATATTCCAGCATGTTTGATTTTTGTATTTTGCAGAGGGCAAATCTATTGAAGACATACAGGCAGAAGACAAAGAAGAGGAAGAGGAGGCCAAAAAAATTCAAACGAGATTGGCAGCCAACCTAAGTGAGGAAGACTATGATCTAAACCTTCTTGAGGTACTGAATTTACTTCGTTTTCTAAAGCTATGAGTAGAGTTTAGGTGTTTGCGTCATATTACCCAAAGTCCTTGTACCCTTCCTGTGGACTTTTAGGAATTTGCAGCAGCGGCTGAAGCAGAGAAGGAAATTGAAAACGAGGAAAGGATTGTAAAGGATTTGAAGACCATGTCACCGAAGGAAAAGCTCAAACTGCTAAAGAAAGAATCACCAGAGTTGTTGGAACTTATTCAGGACTTCAAAGCAAAGGTAGAGATTTGCTGCAATGACATTTATGCTGCTTTTTGCATTCCCTTAATGCTGTTTTATTGATAAATTTGAGTGATTATTGCATACTCAGCTTACAGAATTGAGGGATGAAGTTCAGCCCCTTGTGGAAATGGTCAAAGATGGACGGATTCCTCCTGGAAAGGCTAGTCTACCTGATTATAGCTCTTAATGCATGTTTTTAGACTGTTATTCAATTTTTATGTAATTATACTTTCAAATGAAGTCATGTTTTTTTGTTGTTGCTGTCCTTTTATTTTTTGTTTTGTATCCTTTTCATCCTCTAGGGTGCAAAATACCTCATTGCCAAACAGCAGCTTTATCTTCAGTAAGCCTTACCTACCACATTTTATATACTCTAATTCTGTGATTGCAGTATTTATATTACATAGTAGTTACAGTCATAGCTCAAACATACCAATAAAAAGTTTGAAGAAAAACCTTTATTTAGCAAGGATGCATTAAATTGATAAAAAAAAGACAGTTAATACTTTTACGTTGTTAAAAAAGATTTCTCTTTCAAATAAATGCTGTTTCTGAAAAAAATCTATCAGGGTTCCACAAAAATATTAAGCAGCACAACTGTTTTCATCATTGATCATTGTCAGAAATGTTTCTTGAGCCGCAAGTTAACATATTAAATTGATTTCTAATGGACCATGTGACTTTAAAGAGTAATGGCTGCTGAAAATTCAGCTTTGCCATCACAGGAATATATTGCATTTTAAAATGTATTAAAATAGAAAAAAGTAATTATATGTATGTTTTTGTATATTTATACATTATTTATTTATTTATTTATATATATAATTTTCAAACAAAAAAAAATTAACTTAAATGATTTTAGCAAATGGCTGCAAACAAACAAAGAGTGAAAAATTTAAGGGGGTCTGAATACTTTCCGTACCCACTGTATATATATGACTGAATTGTGAAATTGAAATGTTTCCTCTTGCCATGAATATAGCCACTGCTGCTGACATGGCGTTAAATCATAAATAAATAAAATAGAAAAAAGTCATTTTAAATTGTAATAGCATTTTACAATATTACTAGTTTTACTGTATTTTGATCAAATAAACGAGTATAAGAGGCTTTTTTTTTTAACATTTAAAAATGTACATACTTTAAACTTTTGAACAGTAGTGCATTTGTTTTTCACTATAAACATTCCTTGACTTGAACTGAATAGTTACATAAATTGTGAAATATTCCCTATTGTCACTTCACTATGAATTTTCCCTTTTTTCCAGCTATTGCACAAACATTAGTTTTTATTTGGTTCTAAAAGCGAAACGAATTCCAGCACATAATCATCCTGTGATTGAGAGATTGCTGACCTACAGAAATGTAAGTACAAACAAATTTACCCTTTTTTCACAGGTAGTAGAATAAAAAATCGTAATCTTTCAAAACTTGATCTCATCACGTTCACAGCTGATAAATGAACTAGGAGCAGTAGATGCTAGACTGGCTCCTCAACTGCGTCAACTTCTCTCTGGAGAACAGCTAAACAGAACTTCAAAGAAATCAGCAAGCAGCAAACATATAAAAGTAATTACTAGTAATTCCATTTTCATTTATGGAAGTTATAGCATTGGCTCCATTTTCGCTAAGTCTGACATGTCTTTATTTTAGGTTTCCGAAAAGGCTAGGCTGGAAGAAGCAGAGGAGTCAGAATCAGATGAGGAAGCAAATCTGCGCTTTTATAACGCCATGGCGGAGAGACAGAAACTCAGACAGAGGAAGAAGAATGAAATGCAGAACGAGGACAGGTGAGTCCACTTACAACATTCAGTTTGTCATAAATAATGCTTCAGAAAACTTACTGTCACTGATTGCATTTCAAGTTTGGTGGAGGAGGAAAAGATGGAGGGAAATGCTAAAAGACGGATCACCTATCAGGTGAGGTGTTGTGGTTAAAGTATGCATGCTCCAGCATACCCACTTTTCAAAAAAACTTAAGCACCATTTTAAACAATGTTAGGG
Source organism: Sinocyclocheilus rhinocerous (assembly GCF_001515625.1). NCBI lineage: Eukaryota > Metazoa > Chordata > Actinopteri > Cypriniformes > Cyprinidae > Sinocyclocheilus > Sinocyclocheilus rhinocerous. The sequence continues at coordinate 2,250,800 of NW_015662167.1, read as the reverse complement.
ACAGTGTTATCAGAATCTCATCATATGTTTTGTGAAAAGATGTCCAAGAACAAAGGGCTCACACCCAAGAGGAAGAAGATTGATCGGAATCCCAGAGTCAAACACAGAGAGAAGTTCAGACGGGCCCAGGTTCGTCGGAAGGGTCAGGTAAGTGTCATAGGATTCATTTCTTTAATTCACTTTTGTTTGTGAAATACAGGTGCATCTCAATACAGCAAACTCACCAGACCTGAACCCCATAGAGAATCTATGGGGTATTGTCAAGAGGAAAATGTGAAACAAGAGACCAAAAAATGCAGATGAGCTGAAGGCCACTGTCAAAGAAACCTGGGCTTCCATACCACCTCAGTAGTGCCACAAACTGATCACCTCCATGTCACGCCGAATTGAGGCAGTAATTAAAGCAAAAGGAGCCCCTACCAAGTATTGAGTACATGTACAGTAAATGAACATACTTTCCAGAAGGCTAAAAATGTTTTTTTTATTGGTCTTAATAAGTATTCTAATTTGTTGAGATAGTTAATTGGTGGGTTTTTGTTAAATGTGAACCAAAATCATCGCAATTAAAATAACCAAAGACTTAAACTACTTCAGTCTGTGTGCATTGAATTTATTTAATAAACGAGTTTCACAATTTGAGTTGAATTACTGAAATAAATGAACTTTTCCACGACATTCTAATTTATTGAGATGCAGCTGTATAAGGTATCACTACCCAAAATGGACTCTGACCTCAGATTATTTGTGTCAGGTTCGTGAGGTGCGGCGTGAGGAGACGAGATACAGTGGAGAATGGTCTGGTATCCGTGCCGGAGTTAAGAGAAGCGTCAAACTCAAGTGATAAATCTGCAGATGATACTCATCCAAGCTTGAATGTGATATTAAAATGGACTTTTCTGGTGTTTCTGTATCACAGATATTAACAGATGGATTTGACATGTTTAATTCAACTGCTCAAACAGCAAATGAAATAAAATCATGTTCTGATCACAGTAAAATGCAAAATCATTTTTGGTGATACATGTGCAGAAAGAGTTTGTTTTTTATACATTAAACATACATCCTATATTATTTAAAATTTACTTTAAATCAGCTGTTAAAGCATGTGATTTGTTGCAGATGAACTCAAAGTTTTAAAAATACTAAGCAAAGGCAAGATTAGGATAATTATTACTGAAGCATATATTTTCTTGTTTTCAAACTGATTAAAGGCCAAAGAAAGTAGATAAAATAAAATGTATGCTGATCTCATTGTACAGAGGAAATCAATATTAAGGAACTTATTAGAGTTTTTTTCTGAACTTACAGATGTCATTTTTTGAACGACACAAGTCAGTTTTCCAGGATCTGTTTCTCTATTCAGATTTGAACCATAGTTATTACAATACAACAAAAACTAATCCCAGATCTGCCTTGAGCCTACAGTACATGCTACAAAATCGCAGCAAGTTTTTTCATACTTGTCGAGACATAAATTCACTGTGTGCTTCAGTCAGATTACTGACAATCCTGTCCTCAATCTCTACCTCTTTCTGCACTTCCTCATCTGTGAGGACCAGCTCTTGTTGCGTGTCCTTGGTGACAACAACCACATAACCACGGCGTGTGTCGAGAACATTCGCAACCACTGTCTGGTGGTTGTAGGTTTCTAAGGCACGCCATGCTCGCTCCAAAAGGATGGAGGGGTCTGTTTCCAACTTGAAAGAGATGACAAATGCCTTAGGTGCCCAGTCCTTCACCAATGGGGACAGCATCTTGGGAACCATCTTCATACTTATCTAAATAACATTAAACAAGCAGATGAATGACTTTTTATATGAGGTTTGGAGCCTAGGTTTACTGCATGTAATGTAGCACAGGGGTTTTTAAATTGGGATCCGTGGACCCTCAGGGGAGTGCTAGGGGGTCCATGGAAAAGATGCAATAAAAAAAATGTAATAGATTAAATTGTGAACTACTTCAATAAAATTGATTCATATAAATAAATCAATAATAAAAACGTAATAAATTACTCTAAATTACGTAATCATAAAAAAATCAAGTAAATACACTGAAAAATTGATAATACATCAAACAGCTCAGTACTAAAATGACTAGAAAAACCTTACTGTTACATAATAAAAACTAAATATTTTCCAAATAATCACAAATTCATAATAATGTTTCACATAAATTGCATCTTTATTCATGAAAATATATAGCTGCTTTTTAAATTTTTAAATGGGGTCCCTTGCACGAGGATGATCATATTTGAAGGGGTCTATGGAAATCTAAAAGACTAAACCCCTGGCATAGGCAGACTGAATTAATATTTGTATTTATTATACAACACCTGAAGTGGCCCATTAGAAGACTGAATTTTGTGTTCTGGCATTTCATATGCTGGGATGTAGAAATCAGAAACAGCAGCAGCCAAATAAAACATAGCCTTGGACCCTAGGAGGGAAAAAACAAATGAATAGTAGTAACTAGAAATTCCACTACAAACGTATTCAGCCTCAAATAATCATAAAGTGGGTTTGCTCACCTATGGAGCTTAATGCTTGAGCTGCTGCCTTGAGTAGATGGAGGTACTCTGACAAGGTGTTGAATTCCACCGGCAGCAGTAATCCTGCGGCTTTCACCGCCTGATAGCGCTTTAGAACCTTTGCAATGTTTGGAAGTGCATTCTGATCCACCAGGATCTGACCGGCGTCCTCCTTACCAGTCTCTAGTTGTAAGCTATCCAGTAAATTGACCCCTGTGTACAGACGAGTGTATGGGTAGAGAGAACGATGCCTGTGCAGAAAGATCACTGCATAGCCTGAGTCCAGAAAATACTCGGCAGAGGAGGCCCCTCGCCGACCACTGCTGAAGTTGTCCAGGAAACGTACTGTTCGGGATTCCAGAGGAACTTTGGTTCCTCCTGAGGTGATGAGGACTACTCTGCGCCCAGCCGATCCGTGATGTTCGGCAAACTCTGTCATGAGTTTCTTGACCTCCTCCACATGAGGGGACCGCAAACTCTTCAGACAGTCCTCCATCCACTGCCTTCGAGGCTGAGGGGTCACAGTGGGCCATTATAAACCTAAAATAAATAGGGTTTAGTTAATAAAGTGTTATCACTATGCATGTGTTCATGAATGGCGATTTGTAATTAAAAATAAGCTACAGAAGATGATAGATTCTGACAGATTCCAGACCTTAAAATAATACGACTTTATATTCTGCATAATTGTCCCTGAGCAATATACTGTTGGTCAACTATGAAATTAAGGTCAGATGAATATTTGACCAAGTTCTTGAACTAATGTCAAATTAAGTGTGAGAAAGAGTACCATAATTATCATGACTTTCACTAGACAAAACTAATGTATTTTCACTTAACATGCGTAGTACACAAATCTGCTCCCTCAAACAATACATTCTCGCTGTCAGTGTACGTTAAGCTTATCTTATTATCGCGCAGATATGAATAAATAAACATAATAAGATAAACAAATGTTTACCTGTTTGCTTTCTCACAAATAATACGCGCAAGAATATAATTCACCTGCGAAGGACCCTAATAAACTTGGACCTAGTGTGTGACAGATCAACATGAGCAGTTCCTACAACTTATTATGGTTGAGCGTGCGCATGCGCAGCTTCGGATGACGCGATTGGCTGTTTCAGAGGGCTACCACTGTGAAAATTCCAAAATAAAGGTTTTCAGATGACTCTCCAAACATGGACCACAGTGGTATGATAGACAAAAGAAAGTACACAAGAAAACAGAGATAAAAGAAGAAGAGCATAATACGTATTTTATTAAATATTTTTAATTTACTGTGGTCAATAAACAGTGGTGTAATTATCCATCCAACATATAAAATACATTTCTAATGTAGACTTTGAAGGAAGAACGAACTGCAAAATATTTGTATAACATGTAATCCACGTTCGGTTCACAGGGGGCAGCATTGTGTAAGCAATACGAAATGAGAATCATTTTACTTCTTAAAAGCTGCAAATCTTTTTGCAAACATTTAGGACTGGGGTTATAAAAACTTCGCATTATAAATGTGATATTTACACATCCTACAAATAAATATTCTTTATTTTAAGAACTAAAATAAGATAAAAAGACCTAAAATAAGACCACAAAAGTAAAACAAATGAGGAATATTTTTCGTCCTCCAGACAAACGGCTCACAGCGGGGAAACGTCTTTATTTAAATTTTTATTATTATTATTATTTTAAACCTTCATTATTTTATTAGTAAATAATTTTGGGGTGCTGTCCACATCTTTTTATTAGGAAAAATAATATTAGTAGGCCTGTATATATATCATTACCCATTTGCCAAAGGCTTTGTGAACTGCACTGTTATTAGCCGCAATAACGTTTCTTATTAATTAATTAGGCATTTAATATTTAAAACACTGATTATTATTAAAAATACCGAAGATACCTGACGACATGATCTACTATGGTAACTCAACATCCAAGAATTGACGGATTTAAAACCAAATAAAGTCTAATAACCGCATAAAACTATCTTCATTTTATTATTAAATAAAAAAAAAAAGTTGGGAATTATCTACACCTAAATATCTAATTTCTAGTCGGACATACTGCTACTCTTTCGACAAAGGCTTTATGATCTGTGCTGTATTAGCAATAATAAAGTTTATTTTGAATCGACTAGTACATTTCATATTCTATATTGTTTTTATTGTATGGTATTTTTGTGATTAGGGTAAATGTGAAAAGCCATTGCTAATAATTCTCGTGATATTCTTGTACACTAAAGGCACTACTTTCCGGCTGCAAAGCCTGTCGCAGCTTGGTACTGTGGGCCGTTCTCCGGCTAATGTCCAAAAGTAGTTCCGGATTTTTGATCCGCGCAGTCCCCGGATGTTAGCTATTCAGAGAGAAAGACGAACGAACGAACGAGCGAGAGAGAGGCGGAGAAGCTAGGAGACGCCACAGACAAACCGGTAAAGGGATTGCGGGTCTCAAACCCACGATAAACACGGAGCGCTGAGGCTCGTTTCGAGGAGACGGCTGTGATCGAAAAAAGGAAGGGGAGGGGACAGCTAACTTTGACAGACCTGCACTGGCCTCCAGCAGCGGACGCAAGCCCGGGTGAGTGCGGCTGAACGTTACGAGCTCGCGACATGGAGCTCGCGAAGTTGAAGTCAGGGCCCGCGAAAAATGGACGACTTTAACTGTTAGTTGTGTGCTGCTGAAGTTCTGAGCAGAGCAGGAGGACAGACGTTCAGGCCTCAAGTGGTATGCCGCTGCCGCCGTCGGTCGGGGGCAAGTGGGGACACTGCAAGCTCCTCTGTCACAGCAGAACAAGTTTAGTTAGCAAGCTGCTAGCCGCCAATACGATTTTTGTCAGACAGGTAGCGAGAGTGAGCTGCTAATTAGCCGCCAGCTTTACTTTAGCTCGCCTGCTATTTTTGCGCGTATCTGACAGGCGTCTGACTTGAAATATTTGTGACTGAAACTCGGTCAGTAAGCCGAGCTGGAAGCCAGCTCTTCGGCCGGGAACTGCCAAACGACCAACTTTTGGTGCTGTGAACTAACAGTAGTTGGAGGTGGAGGCTGTGTATCTATTAATATTTTGGAAACAGACGCGCGGCAGCTGCGTGTCATTTTAAATACGAATCCTGGCCAACTTGTGGGGCCATTAATATGGATACGAGCTAGGTTTTTGTGCGAACAGAGAGTTAAGATTGTTAATGAAGCGTTATTGAAACCTTTAGTTTGACTTTATGAAGTTGTGCGTGAGTTATTACCTTTCTGTCAGCATATGCGACAGGTGATAAGACACACCTCTTTAGTCTCTACAGTTCTGATCTTGCATGTAACTCGTGTGGCTTATTTGCAGGATTTTATACACATCATATGTAGACTGTCATATCTAGTCAATGCAAGACTAGTCCCCCGTCTAGTCAACTGCTGGATTGTTACCCGCTGCCTGTCAGGTATTTGGATTTTCCCCTTTAGTTACTGCAAGAACAGACCTTTACTGTCATGTTGTGCTCTGGGTTGAATTTTAATTCTTGTTGTTTATAATTTTAATTCTTGTCGATGCCTAACGTTTATAATTTATATGGAGCCACCATAATTTGACATTAAGGCAAGACACCACAAGTGAATATAGTTACAAAAAGATGTCACTTTACTTCCCCATTTGATTAATCACAGTACAATATGACAATTGTTTGCATTCCAGTTTTTTTCCCCGAAATGGTATGTTTAAATATGCAAATTAGGGGTTATATAATTAAATATGCACTGATTTGCAGAAAAATCCATGTTCAGAATTCTTGTTTTATTTTTTTGCCATATAAGAGTTAAAAGTAACAGAGGGTATATATGCTATATGCAGTCAGGTAAGTGATATATGAACAAGCCACTCTGTAAAGAATATAGATTAGGGGTGGGCGATATGAGCTAAAATTCATATCATGATATTTTACACTGTCCAGGCGATATCGATATTATATTGTGATATGAGAAAAAAAATTACACGCAAAATATTTTAACCTTATATGACTAGAAAAAGTGAGGGATTGGACAAAGACCTGAAAAGTCTTTTTTTATTGTGCCATTGTTTTTCTCAAAAAGTGCAAATGCGCGCAACATGAGGTAGGCCTGTATGAATTAAATTAAATTAAATATTCTGTTTGAGTAGGCCAGTGGTTCCCAAACTTTTTCTGCCGGGCCCGCCTTTTGTAGGCCCCCTCACACCCTTTTTTTGGGGGGGAAAGTCTCTTATGCTCACCAAGGCTACATTTATTTATTAAAAATAAAGTAAACACTAATATTGTAAAATTGTCAATTTAAATGATCTATTTGAATGTTTTAACACCTAGGCTACTGTATTCCTGTGATCAAAGCTGAATTTTCAGCATCATTACTCCAGTCTTCAGTGTCACATGATCCTTCAGAAATCATTCTAATATGCTGATTTGCTGCTCAGTAGCCATTTCTGATTATTGTCAATGTTGTAAACATTTGTGCTGCTTCATATTTTTGAGGAAACTATTTTTTCACGATTCTCTTATGAATATTTAAAATGGTCCTTTATGTCAGAGCGTTGGAGTTCGTCAGAAATAGAAAGCGGCATCAGTTTACTGTCATGGATTTGTCGTGTCGCATCGCACCGCATCCACAGCAGAGAACATCGCTGGGTTCTATTTGCTTTTGTCAAATCGCGCCGCTCGCATCTGGTGTAGACACTTTGTTTTGGTATTTGTGAATCTTAAGTATATTCATTATATGCTTTACGTTTACCTGGCACTGGAAGTCCTTTCACAAACTTGTAACTTTCATGCTTAGAGCAGAACCATGCATCCTTCATTTATATTTCTACATGACTCCCTGCAATACAACTCTGATTCTTCAATCGCGCCATGTAGTGGTCTGTTATTGATACAACCACAACTGCTACAACTGATAACGGAGCGCTCAAGCGGGTACTGCGAGTCATGTCGAGGTCATTAAAATGTCAAATTAATATTTTGCGTTCAAGTATTTACTTATCAGGCAAGTGGCCGCATGATAAGCAAGAAAATTACACAGTGTAGTAGGGCTGCACAATTAATAGAATTTCTAATTGCGATTACAATTATGGGTGCCACAATTAGGTAATCGTTCTGTGTGCTTAAAATGCTTTTTTTTCTTTCTACATGTTATCTTAGTTTTTCAGTTAAGTGTTTTCAGCTTGTTTATTTTCATATAAAAATACAGCATGCAGTTGCATCAAACAATGGTATAAACATCATTCAATGTAAATTGTGATAATCGTAATTAATAATCCCAATTACAATTTCAAGGGAATAATCGACAATTATGATTTTTGTCATAATCGTGCAGCCCACCCTGCAGAGGTTTCTTTTGCAAAATAATCTGCTGACTGTACACGATCCCTCAGTTTGGGAACTACTGGAGTAGGTGATTTGTGCTCTATTAATTTGGTATGTTACGATGCTCTATTGGCGCTTTTCGCTTTTGGTACGACTCGGCTCAGCACGGCTCAGTACGATAGCTGGATCCGCTCCTCTGCTATCAATGAGAGGAACGTCTGTTCTTCCGCAACAGAAAACAAAACTTTTTGGTTGTTATAAAAAGGTGCGCTCGTTCCAAACAGTTGCGTTCTATCCTTCGCTGGCTGTGCTGATTTAAATCTAGCGGTTCTTTTGTGTTTGTGTCGCAAGTTCAGTGACGCAGGTAGTGACGATTCTCTCCGGCCAATCCGTGATCAGCAGAGTTTACACGTCACGTTTTGGTAACGGTACGGTTCACTTGGAACCCCAACCGAGGTGGTACTAAAAAAAGTACCAGGTACTTTACCCAGTGGAAAACCCCCAAAAAGTGAACCGTACCGAGCTGTACTGTACCGTACCATGCAGTGGAAAAGCACCACATGTGTTTGATTACTAATGCCTGTGTAGTACGGCGTTGCACACAGAGGACAAAAACGTTCAGCCTCGACTCTTTATCGTCATTTGTGTTAAAATTTGCAAAGCATACCAAATTGAACAAAACAATATAAATGCAAAATTTGAATTCATGAATATATAACGGTATCCACGGTATAGCAAAATCCATATCATGGAACAACATAATACCGGTAGTCACTTTCATACCGGTATAGCACCCACCCCTAATATAGATAGGATTAAAACTCTGTAAGTGCAACTGAAGTGAAGGTTTCTGGCTCAGTGCAGGAAAAAAAGTCATTCTGAGAAAACAACTTATAAAAATATGTATTGTAATTGAAGTCTGCAAATGCAAATAGATAAAATGTAATCAAATAAATATCTAAATGTGAATTTTTTTTTTTCTGCTATTCTGAAAAAAGACATGTTATCGAAGCAAAATAGACCAATACCTCAAAATTGACCAGTGCCATGAAAAGACAATGGTTTTGCCTGTAGTGTCTTGCCTTAAGTTGACAATGACAGCTTGTCTGCATATTTTTGCATGCATGTTACAATTTGTATTGGCCTGATGAGGATTGACCAACAGCATTCTATTAGTTATAATAGGATTTTCTTCCCCTCCTCCTTCACTTAAAGAGTAGAGTACGAATGGAGAGACTGTTGAATTATGTACCAGCATGCTTAAAATACTGAATGATGGACATATGCGAACTACCCGGGACATATTTTCCCCACCCAGTCAGTGTAGCAGTACAATAGTGTGAAAGATTCACGTTAGCACCAGACTTGTTTGTCTTTGGGTTGTCAGCTCACAGAACGCAGAAAATGATTGAACTATCAGTTGCCTGTCAGAACACGCCTGGTGGTTCTTGTGCTGAAACCGCTGCATTTTAGTATTTATAATTATTGCATCAAGAACATTGTTATATTTGTACAAAAAGTGATTTGAGTCATGAATGTTGCGCTTGTACATTTTGATCTCTGTAATGTTTTGTACTTTTGTATTGATATAAAATGGCTAAAAGCTATAGCAGACTTTATATGTGTATGTATGCATATAAATAATTTATCAGATTTGATCATGTGATGCCATACAACATAACAGAATTCATTGCTGCTGCCTCATGTTTTTGCAGTTGTTTTCCCACCAAAAATGTAATTTCCTGGAAGATGATGTCTTTAGGGACGTAGCATTTGTTAGTTAAATGTATATTATGACATGTTACATAGGTATTAGAAATGACTAACAGCATGGAAAGGGATATTAAGAATACAGGGGAAATTTTTTTGATAAATAATTTAAATAATTTATCAGATTTGATCATGTGATGCCATACAACATAACAGAATTCATTGCTGCTTGCTCATGTTTTTGCAGTTGTTTTCCCACCAAAAATGTAATTTCCTGGAAGATGATGTCTTTAGGGACGTAGCATTTGTTAGTTAAATGTATATTATGACATGTTACATAGGTATTAGAAATGACTAACAGCATGGAAAGGGATATTAAGAATACAGGGGAAATTTTTTTGAAATTATTACCAGGTAATGCATGTTTAGTTTACTTTTTGATGAGATAAATAAATAAATAAAGCACCTGAAATATCAGTCAGTTTTAAATTAATCTGTTTATAAAAAAATATGCAGTTCACATTTTTTGTATTTTGTAATATATTTTTCTAGAAGATGAGGACATGAAATTGTACAGCACATGAATGATTCATTATTTACGTTGTTTAATTGTTAATATTCTCTTAATCTGACTGCATGTACTATAACGTTTTGGGCCTAATATCATAGTAAAGCTAACTGAGAGTAGCATGAAAGAAGGTTTTGTTACTTTGGTTTTAAATGCTGTCTTAAGAAAGGTATTACCCCTTAAGTGTCTTTTATCTTTCAACTTGTTCTGTATGTTGTTCATTAGTGTTTTGCTAAATGGGCTGGAATGGGAGCTCTTAAAGAACACAAGCATGGCATCTGTTGTAAGGTACCATAACTGTTCCCATGCCAGGATCTGACGAGGCCTCCGCTGCAGTATTGCATACAGACTCATCTCCGTCTTGCCCTCAGGCCTCAGTGGGCATCCTGCCGCTATGTCTAAACTCACCTGGAAACTGCTGGCTTTATGCATTCCACCTACTTTATCATAGCTAAACGACGCCATAGGCTACACGCTAAATGGGGCATTGTATGGCGCTTTAGATCTTTGGTGACTGTGTTATTAATTTTTTATACGTTGGAGCTATACGGTGTTCAGTGTAATGAGCTGTCTTTACCGTTACACTGTTTACAGAGTTTTCTGAGGTATTAGCATTTTTATTATTTTTTTTCCCCTCTGCTGAATTGGTTGATGAGATATGTCCCACATTTAGAAAAGTTAAGCCTTTGCAGCTGTGCAGCACAAACATCTGTTCTCTTACATTTGTGTCGTGTGAAACCAGTGTATCATTTTCTCTCTTTTTCTGTCTGGTTGCAACAAGTGCTTTGCTTCCCATTTTCTCCATTAGATTTTCACAATCGGACAGATTTTAGTTTGTGATGTTGAAAAGCACTATGACGACATTGAATTAGCAGCAAGGCGTGTGTAGATTGAGCAGTATGACGTGAGCAAAGAACAGACAGCCCCTCACCTTTCGCATACCAATAGCTCATTTGGAATTCAGCGGTGGCCCTTTGCCCAGCCCTATCTCACTGAGAGGCTTTTAATTTTTCCCCCTTGTTGAAGCGATTATTCAAATGGCTGTCCGTGAAATGAAGTTATCAGACCCCTGTTGGTAAATGGGGTCCAGGCAAGCTAAATGCATGGCTTGCCCAGCTCAGAAACTGCCCATCATGTAACCACTCGTTGCATTGCTTCCCCTCCTCTTTCTGGCAATGACATTAAATATCTGGATAAAAATGCTTTTTGTTACTTTTTTGTGTTATGCATTATAAGCCTCAGTGGCTGTCAATACTGCATGTTGGTGCTTGCAAAGCATATAGAAATTACTCCGAGCATAGCACTCTTGCAATGCTAGTGTTAAAATAATTAGTGTTTATTAGTTAAACGCAGAATCGTTTACATTCTGGTAAGCAGTGTTAATTCAGGCAAGCTGCCACCATTACTATTATAGTCCTTTCATAGACTATTCTCCTTTCTTTTTGTAGCAGGGATGTGATCGAACATATTTTCATAATCAACTAGTCTGAAGTTGAAAGTCTAGTTAACATTTTGATTTCTCAATTTTAGTTGATTTTCATTTTGATGAACTTGTCGATTTTGTGAATCCCAAGATTGATCTTTTAGTCTGTTTTCTGTTGTGTGAATAAAGCTTCACTAAACGCCTCTCATCTAATAATCGCTGTCAAATTCTGACAATATCATCACTAAATAATGAATTAAAGGTGCAATAGGTGATTGTCTTCAGAAACATTTTTTGTTATGCTGGTTGAAAGTCTCTTCACATCCCGATAGCAATCATTAAGTTAAGTGGTCTAAATGTATTTGTTTGTATTTATATATTCTGTGGAAGGTGTAGGATCAAGAAATGTTCGTCTAATCAAAACGTTCGGTCCGAGCGTTTTAATATGCTTTCCTACCTGCTTGTCAACGTATGTATTAGCATACCTCTGCGCACCCTGTTCGCGCAGACATGATACGTCATCAGCTCATTCTTGTACGCTGTGCAGACAGAGCGAGAATGGCAGACAAACATCAACAATCCGATTTTCCTTCCTGGTATTGTAGTACTTTTAAAGATTTCTCACTGGTGAATGACACATGATGTAGCCCAGCGGTTAATCCAGTCCTCGCGCCAGCTCGTTAGAAGTGAGCTACGTGCATGAACTGTGTTCCGATCGATATGATCCCTACACAGTGTTCATTGCTCCCTACTCCCTGAGCGGGGTAAATCCGTTGAAGTTTACTTCACTTCGGAACATGGGCTGGAATTGGGAACCTGATGTAGCCTATTGTAGTAATGTTGTCTCTGGTCTGTGAGTATAAATGCGTTCAGGGGGAGTGGCTTTGGACGGCGATTGCAGGAAGGGTGGGACGTTCGCTTTCAGTGCTATCAGGCTAAAGTTAGCATTTTCCAAGATCTCCTATTGTACCTTTAACAGACCAAGCCTCTCAAAGAGGGTTTTATCGTGAGGTCTTTTAGCCTGCAAAAGCAAAGCACGTGCTCAGGATGCTAAAATGCTCTCTGTGAAGTTTCATAACTTAATTGAGAATAGCATCTGTTTTTGTCACCTTTAAATATACCAACGATGTTTCACTTGTCAGTTGTTCTAACTGATCTGTTATTGGACAACTAGACAACCATTTTGGCCCGTGCCTGTTTTGTATTGTCCATTTCAGGCTGTTGCAATAATGGCTTGCATGCCGAGACTCTTGTTATGCAAAAACCAATATGAAGCCTTGCTGTGCGAGAGGTGAAAGTAAGTAGCTCGGTCTTCATTAGCAAGGCCGTTCATCACTAGAATGCAGATGAGCTATGAAGCCATTCATCTCTGATTCCAATTTGAATCTTGTTTGCAGTCATATTGTGTGAGCCCATTTTTCATGTTCAAAAAGTCTCTTTATGTGAAAGATCACTGGGGGATAATTGCACTTAAGTGAACCTCGTTTAGAACTGACCAGAGCAATTACAGTAACTGCGGTTCCAGGCATTTTTGGGCCACTGGTTGCAAGTTTTGCAGTTTCAAGGCTATGATCAGATTGGAAGTGGATTGACGTTGAATAGCAGAACAATTTTGAACAAATTCATTCTCATGAATGACAATTAAAATATTTTAGCCCTTACAAAAAATGAGCCTTTCACAAGGTGTTACGAGGTGAGCTGAAGCCAACACTGTTTCTTCAGGCGAAACCCCCTGGGCTTTTAGGAGCTGTTTTATTATTAATGTTATTCAGGAGCCAAATTTCGAGTTTTGCTCAGCTGGGTGCTTTAATCTATTTTTGCTGTAAATTAATGAATTTTTAAAGAGCCCCTCACTAGATATGGGTGGATATGGGAATGCTGCACTGGTTCAGAGTTTTTCAAACAACTCCCCACCACCCCTGGGAAGAGGAGTGCAGATCTACCGAAGCACTACACTTAAATTTTTTATTAATGCTGAAATACACTGCCAGAGCTCTACCAGTCTCTGCATGTACAGAGAACTTTGTTAGATGTTGGTCTGTGCTGTGATGTGCTGCACTGGCAGATCCAACAGTAGTTGGAACTCCAGATAATCAGTGCAGTGGACAGATTATGTGTCATCCACCCCCATTACCTGGCTGAGACTCATTCTACCTTTCAGATCAAGTTTTTCATGAGTGCAAACGTGGCCTTGGGTGCCTTTTTGCCCTCATACATTGGGTTGACTAACCTCTTTCCCCATCTACTGTAGCATTTTGTGGCTTCAGCAGGTTGCATGCAGTCAGTCACTTTCATTAACCATGCAGTATTACCTATTTGACTACACATGCCCTCTGTTCATCACCACAGGCACGTCAATGAACTTTGTGGGGATATACCTTGGTGTACGTTCATTTCTTTCGTTATGACTGCAGAAAAATTTCTTGTTGCATTGCCTGTTTGTCCTTGGCAAAAAGGGCTGGTCTGCAAGGGTGCATCACAGTGGAATTGGAGGACGTTGTGTCTTTTGTCTCTTAAAACAGTAGAGCAGCACAGTATCTTTCACGTAGTGCCTGCTGCAGGTAATGGAGGCTCTCTTGTTCAGCAGAGATGTGAACGATGTGAGAAGGGAAAGGATTTTATCTAGATTACACAGCTTAAGTAATCATAATCAAGCTCGGATAATGCCATTTAATAAAAATTTTAATTACTTCAGCTTACTGCACATTCAGCTGTAGTTACAAATGCACTTCTGGAGAAGCCCTAATAACTTGCTAAAGATGGACAATTATCCATGCTCCATGCTCTGAGAGCAATTTTTGCCCAGTTCCCTCCATGTTTTGGTTCATTTCCCCCATATGAGTCTGAGTAGCCAAAGCTTTAATGCAGACATTCGTCTGATTAATAAAGCTAATTGGTTTAGTGCAGTGGAAATGTTCAAGTTTTGTTTTTAAAGTTGGCTTAAAAATTGCAGAATGGCAGATTGTTCATTTTAAATAGTGTTGCATTTATGGTTTTCAAAACATTTTTTCTAAAGGATTTATAGCTCTTAATGACTCACGTTTTCAATGTTAATTTACATGGAATTATGCTAATTGGAGAATTGAATAATGCTTTAGGTCACTCTCCTGAAGCAGTGAAATTAGTTATATTAAGATGTGCTTGAAGAACTTTCAAGTAAATCTGAACACTACGGTGTTGCGTTTCTACCTCTCCTTGAGAAATGCTCAAGTTTTAGAAATGTTGCATCATAAAAATGGTTGCTGGTTGCAAAAAGTGTTTTGAATAGGTGTGTAACAGTTCAAGTTTCTCATGGTTCAGTTCATGGTTTCGGTTCGGTATTGGGTGGGGGCATGGGGGGGTTTGCTATTGTTAATGTGGTATTAGAAATTTCCACAAGAATAGTCTACTGCTTGTTAACAAATACTTTAATAGTTTGCCTTAACTTAAAATAGCTTTTTTTAATTACTAAATAAACTTTTGAACTAAAATACCTGTTACACCAAGGGCTAATTTATTAAAGAACAAATATTTTAAAATGTAAAATTGTATAGCTGTATGTTAGAGCTGTCAAAATGGCTGAAAAACTAAATTCGAATTTTGTGCTTAAATATGATCAAAATTCGAATTATATTCGAATTTAAAATGCATAATTTCAGTTAGGGTAAAGAAAAGCTTTTGGCTTTTCTCCTGAGGCCACAAGAGGGCGCATCGACTTAACCGCCATTAAGTCTCGAGATATGTTTTTTCAAAGTTGAACTTGCATTAATTTTACATGGCTTTCTAAACATGCGGTTCTCTTGAGCGAGACGCGAGTGCAACGGTGATAGATGTCCCTCTAGAAAATGCGCGAAATATGCATTCTGTATGAATGGCTTGGTTTCAGTTTTGATGTAAACAAGATCTTCTCCGCATTGATGTTCTCTTTCCCCGCAATATTTGTAATTAACAATGCAGCAGCGCCGCATCTAGTGGCTTCAACTGGATAGGCTAACAAAAACATTAAAATGCAATGACACTTACATCGTCATCGCATCTCGTGCGCCACTGATAAGGCTGCCTCCTTAACGCACACCTAAAATTCGAATGCAACGGTTTTGCATTCGAATGTGGATTTTAAATACGACAAATATTCGAAATTCAAATTTTTTTTTGACAGCCCTAATGCTTAGTTTAGCTGTGTTACACCTAGTCCCATTTATTAAACTTTTTCATATACACTCTTGTATTGATTGTCTCTGTGTTTGCTGCTCACAAATCAAGGTCACTTAAACGTTTGATTTCGTTACATGCTCTTGTGCTGTTTAGTATTAACCGTGAGAATCCTTCTTGGCCAGGAGAATAATCTTACTTTGAATTGATAAAAGATTGTAGCCTACTATCAGTTTGGTGGACGAACCGATCAGTCGATTGTACAATTAATTCTGCTACAGTTAACCGTAAATCTATATAAATATTAATAATTATAAAAAGTTATGAGTAATTATTAATATTGTGCCCTTTGAGCTAATTTACTACACGTTCAAGTGTTTCAAGTGAGGGCGACAACGTACCCCATGCAGATTTCACGTGAATTCACATGCTTACAGTATAGAAAGCTGAATAGAAAAGACTGAATAGAAAGCTGCTTGGTTTGAAAGCAACTTCTGTGTGAGCTGTGTTTCATGCATTGCTATACTATTGATAATAGACAGTGAACCTTTTTTGGCACACAAAATGTTGCTAATGTGCATGCATCTTGTAAGCTGTTGTAGCACCATTTTTTGTTTAGTATTGTTATTTGTTATAGTACAATTTTTGGATTGTAACAGAGCGTTAAGGAACCGGAATACCTACATTCTTTATGATTCTGTAATAATCACATGTGATTACTTATTGTACTGCTCTGCTGATTGCTATTCTTTTTAAATGATATTAAAATCAATGAATCATTAAATAAAGGTGATAAAGACTTTATTGGTTTAGTGATTTAGTAAAGTCCATTGTCTGTTCAATAAGACATGGTATAACTTAAACAGAGATCTATGAACCCAATCTACCTTTTGTTTACTCGGTTGAGTAACCGCTATCAGTGTAATTACAGACGGGCACAGTTAAACATTTGGACAAAGCAGCTTTCTAAAAGGTTTAACTCAGACAAGCACACAGACCTTTTCCTGGTATGACCTGAATCATCATCCACATAGGATATGTAGCTGTTCACATTCGTCATAATTGCAACTAAATAGGCCAGAGGCTTAATCTTCATGCACCTTGGGAAACCACAAAAAGAAACTCACCAGCCTGTCTGAGGATGCCAGCTCTCTCATTGTCCCTACAGAAGCTCTTAGGTGGTGAACCGAAGGAATGAACTGAAGTTGAGGATGCATCGGTTTGGAGAGGAGGGTCTTTGAGTTCAGCATGGACTCTTGTAGACTCCAAGCCAATGCACTGGTCTTCAGGTTCCACATAGCTGGTTGAATCAGACTGTGAGGCCGAAGGTGAAATCGGTGCACTGACTTCAACACTGTGGCATTTTACTTTGTCTTCTGATTGAGCTTACTTTATGGCGGGGGTTTTTCCCCATCCCACTGCAACTCGTGTTTTTAAATTAAAAATGTACTCCGTTTGATTGGCTTTCGGCCCTTTGTATTAAACTATGCATTAGGGCTGTCAAAATGGCTGAAATATTTACTTATTATATTATCAAAATTCGAATTATATTCAAATTTAAAATGCATAATTTCAGTTAGGGTAAAGAAAAGCTTTTGGCTTTTCTCCTGAGGCCACAAGAGGGCGCATCGACTTAACCGCCATTAAGTCTCGAGATATGTTTTTTCAAAGTTGAACTTGCATTAATTTTACATAACATGCGGTACATGCGGTTCTCTTGAGCGAGACGCGAGTGCAACGGTGATAGATGTCCCTCTAGAAAATATGCATTCTGACAATGCAGCAGCGCCGCATCTAGTGGCTTCAACTGGATAGGCTAACAAAAACATTAAAATGCAATGACACTTACATCGTCATCGCATCTCGTGCGCCACTGATAAGGCTGCCTCCTTAACGCACACCTAAAATTCGAATGCAACGTTTTTGCATTCGAATGTGGATTTTTATTTTAATTGCGCTTTTGTGAAATAATGAAAGCAAACAGGATGCGCTTTCTGCCGTCTCGGTCTGTGAACTTGAGGGCGAAACACCGTGTATATCTTTACCTTACAGACATAAAAAATATATCTATAGACAGTGAAATGTCTACTTTCAAATAAACCAATTCAAATGGAAAACAAATATTCTCAGATTACGTAGGTAATCCGTATGAAACATGCATACAGGCGCGTCCACTACTGCGGAGATGACGAGACAGTGTCGCCGACTTCATCTTTTAAACCGAGAACAAAGAAAGCACTAGTTTATCAAATTATTAAAATGTTAATGCTCATAATAATGATTTAAATGGTTTATTAATAAACGTGCGATTAGTCGACTAAGGCTTAAAATGAACTAAGGCTTAAAATCCTTAGTCGAGGACAGCCCTATACTGTGTATATTTATTATGTATAAATACACACACATGCATGTATATATTAAGGCAAAATGTTAGATTTATATATAAACTATTTATTTTTATATATAATATAAATTATATACAAGTATAAATATATATATATACATACAAATATTTTTTTAAATATATACATATAAATATATTTTTTAATATATACATATGTGTGAGTATTTATATATGCATTATAAATATACACAGTACGCACACATAGTATGTAAACAAACTTTTATTTTGAATGCGATTAATCGCTATTAATTGTTTTGCAGCCCTACAAATTATTGATAGTAAATAGAAATAAAAGCACCAAATAAGTGTCAGAGGTGGAATGTTCTGCAGGAACACATTCCGTTTTGTGAACATATTAACGTTGCTGTCATTTATTTTTTATGTAAATGTAAGGGACTCATTAATATAATGTCATTTATTTCTTAAAAGAACAAAATAAATAAATAAAACATTTAGGTAAATGTGAAGTCCAACAAGAGAGGCGGGGCATATAGGACCTACAATAATGTACAGTATTTGAAAAATAATGTGTTTTTTGAACATTAAAGTATGTCAACATATTCTGTTTCACCAAATACACCAAATAATGATCTTTAAAAAAGCATCATATGACCCCTTTAAAAAAACGCTCCATCATGCATGTGCATGGTTAAGTCTTTTAAGTTTAACCGTGACTCGATTGCTGAAAATACAAATTGTTTGTGAAATAGAAACAAGCAACGCATTGATTTCAGTTCATCTTTAAATAATGTCAAATCCATTGGAAATAAATATCAAGTCTGATTGCCTAAAGCTTCTAATGAAAGCGGTGAGGCTGATCACACAGGGCGACGCTCAAATCATAAATTAATCTAGAGATCCAAAAACTTAATAAATTTGCTTGTTTATATAGCAATGTGACACAATAGCTCAATTTAAGAGAGAATTCCACTGAATGCTTACAAATGCTCCTCTAATCGTTTACACTGCTGCCGTTTCACAGAGATAAAGTCGTTTTCTGCTGCGCTTTGTTCTTGTACATCGCCATCTAGTGGTTTGGCTGTGTGGTTGCAGAACGACGCACAGATGCAGACACGAGACGCTAAAGCCTGTGCTGTGCATTTAGCATAGTTGTCACTCTAATTTACTATTTGATTCACTGTTTGGGCAAAGGGCATTCGATACATTATGAGAGTACCAAGGTATATACCGTGTGGGTGGTGTATTGTTTTTTTTTTGGCCCGGCACCAAGTGATGTTTGCCCAGGACTTGTGAATTAATATTACAGTTAGTGCTGTCACAGTTGTCTTTTTCCCCCTCAATTTAGTTACAGTGTAAGCTTAACATACACTATTGGTGGGCCAGAATCGGGAGAGTTTTTTTTTTGTTTTTTTTTTTAGTTTTTGGAAAAAAGTCTCTCTCTTATGGTCACCAGATCTGCAGTTATTTGAACAAAAATATGGTAAAAACAGTAATATTGTGAAATATTATAAAAATTTTAAATAACTGATTTCTATTTTAAGGTATTTTACAATGTAATTTATTTTTGTGATGGAAAAGCTGAATATTTAGCAGCCATTACTCTAGTTCTCAGAGTCACATGATTCAACAGAATTTATTCTAATATGCTGATTTAATTAGCAGTTAAAAAGTCTTTATTGCCACTTACTGATAGTTTACTTTACTGAACTTACAGATGCCAAACATTTGAATAGTAGTGTACTTTAACTAAAATATTTATCTTTTTGGTCTGCTTAGGTGTTGCATTTTTAGAACCTGCCTGGATATTATTTTAGAGAAACAAAACTGATAATTTTTCCAAGGAACGTATTAAAACATTCACATTCTAGCCCTCTACGAACACCTTGGCAATTGAATCGCCATTGGCTAGTAAATGTTTTTGTTTACTCGCCAGACTGATAAATATATATATATATATATATATTACGGGTGTAACGGTACACAAATATGACAGTTCGGTACCTACCTCGGTTTTAACGTCACAGTTCGGTATGATTTCGGTACAGCATGGGGAAAAAATAAACTTTAAAAAAAATTTTTTTAAATGGTTTACTGAACAAGTTGCTCTTTCTTTAAATACATTCAGTTATAGTTTAAATTTTCTTAGTGA
>NW_015662167.1:2229216-2230548 GCF_001515625.1 Sinocyclocheilus rhinocerous | reverse complement strand
ATATCACAGATCGCTTGGCGGAGAGTGAAACTGATGCGCTCAGTCAGAGAGTGTTCGGCGAGTGAAAATATATCTGAGTTAAACTTATACTTAGCCTCCAACTCACACACTGGCGAGTAAAATCTGAGAATTTATTAGCCATTGGCTAATATTAGGCATCATTTAGTCGCCCAGAGTGAAGATTTAGTCGCATATGCGAGTGATTTACTCGCAATGTAGAGGGTTGCATTATACAAAAACAATATTTTTATTTCATCATCTCTTCTTTAATGAAGGAGGACGTTTGGAGATTCTATATGTAGTTGACAGTAATTTCTCAAACTTTCCATTGTAATTTCATGAATTTCTGTATTCAGAATTTTAAATTTAAGGATGCAGTTGTAACTTAAGTGGTCAATGATCTAGGGTTGTGCCGATAGACGATAGTAACGTGTATCGATGATAGTCAGAGATATCGACGATAGCAGATGTCTTTGTCGATAGTCAAGACGATATTAGGCTCATTCTCCTATTAATGTATTAAATAATAATAATAATAATAATAATTATTATTATTAGGCGGCCCATTATAATTCGGCTATTATTATCAAATTATTATTCATTCAGCACTGTATTTCACACACACAGACACACAAACACACGCGCAAATGAGGAACCTGTAGCTGGTGAAGGAGTCTCCAACCACAAACACAGACACATATCATCTGCTGATATAAGGTATTTCGTTGCACTTTAACAAGTAATCTGAATGGCCTATATATGTGCAATATTTTAACCGAGCCCTCACTAACTGAGTTTAATGCCACAGTTATGTTAGAACGCATCTCATTCTTGTTTCTGTGGTGGTGCATCGGGCTCATCATGGGGCGCGCGGTCCGGAGCGCTATATGACTGATGTATCCGTTTAATTTAAATTTACTCCAAATATATGAACTTACCTGTATTAAATACTTTTTATGTCCAATATTTAGTGTTAAACTGTTGGTCTTTAAAATAAATCTACTTTTGATTTTCACCGTTGACTGATTTTGCAGAACTTTTAGACTGATAGCTTCCGTGCGTCGATGCGGCAAACTTGTCACAGGACGCGTGGTCCTAATAGCGATGTATGACTGTTGTATCCGAATATATACATGAACTAGCTGTTTTAAATATTTTTGTATTTGACATGTTAGTTTATCAGTATGTTTGAAAGTATATTATTTAGATTCGTGGTGCTTCCATAGGCACGCGCATGGTTTAAAACACCAAATAGTTATGAAATAGCCTATGACAAGTACAGGGAGTCTCTCTCTTGCCCCCACCCACCCATGCACGATAATATCGTCTATC
>NW_015662167.1:2223353-2225574 GCF_001515625.1 Sinocyclocheilus rhinocerous | reverse complement strand
ATGAACTAGCTGTTTTAAATATTTTTGTATTTAACATGTTAGTTTATCAGTATGTTTGAAAGTATATTATTTAGATTCGTGGTGCTTCCATAGGCACGCGCATGGTTTAAAACACCAAATAGTTATGAAATAGCCTATGACAAGTACAGGGAGTCTCTCTCTTGCCCCCAGCCACCCATGCACGATAATATCGTCTATCAGCGATCTCACGGACTGGCGATATGACGATTTGAAAAATTACCATATCGCCCAACACTACAATGATCCCTGTTATCTCAAATAATCGTGAACAGGCGATTATGTAATTATGACAGGTTCAACAACACTATTTTGCATAATCTTAGGTCAGTCTGAGCTACTCTCGTCTTTGACTGTCTCGCCTGTCTTCTGATTAAAAAGTGTTTACAGCATCATTACAGACCTGCTGTGGTTTGCTTCAAAGGTAAAACTGGCACAGGAAGTGTTTAATGCATTTAGCACACTATTGAGCTTAAGTTACAGTGTTTGCATTCTCTTGTGATGCATTTCACGCACGTTCTTTCAACCTTTTGACTCCATTGACTAATAGTTTCTGCTGCACTAAATCATTCTTCTTAAAGGGGAACGATTCTGTCATTATACTTCAGAAAGTTCTTTAATGTAGCCAAAGAACTGCTCAGTGAAACTGGGGGAGCGGAGCTTTAAGATGACGCGACTGACACCAAAAGTGATTTCTTCCTCCCCTTCGAAGCCCCGGTCTCCTCCTGAACTCTCACACTGCTGCATTCAACTAGTCTCTCTCACTTAACAAACAAGAGTTCTGTGGAGAATGCCTCATGTTACTCAAATGAGTCATATTTCCTTTGGACTCTGCGCTGCTCCCTTTGCACAGCTTGAATTAACTCGACATGGGGGAGGGGCACACTCATCCCTGCTTGACTCCAAAGCTTTCGGAGGCTTGGTCAGTGGTATTGGCCCTGTGTTGGTGTGTCAGTGATTGGACATGAGCCACACTGATCAATGGTTCTTTAGAATGCCAGATCCCTTGGTGGCTGACACCACTGACATCGGGTTGGGCCGGCTGAGTCATCGTCTCTTAAATAGGCCGACTGGAATCCTAGCCCTAGGAGTGACCCCACCAGTGGCTGCAGGAGAGGAAGAAGCTGCACCTGGTGTCTAAACTCACTTTTATGGTGTTCTGTTATTATTATTTTAAATAATGCAAGCTTTAGAGGGAGTCCGGCTATATGTGTTGGTGATAATTAGGGTTGGACGATCGGACGATGACTGCAGTGAAACATCGCGATGGATGATGACATTTCACTTACCACATAAACAGAGTAAGGACAGATGACTGAGGACGATGGCGAATGATTTGCAGATCCTGAGCACCACTGACAAACATCTAATCTTGTAAAATGTGTGGTAAGTACTGCCGCTCCATAGTATAGACAGAGTATATGCGATCGCAGATCTCGAAAGTGAAACTAAAAGGCGATCGTGCATTCAAAAGCAGTTTCAGTGCCAGGCATAATAGCAGCTCCCTGATGCCCACAATTTATATACTGTATAATTACCCAATGATATAGGGTAAACGTACCTATTCAGCTCACCAAAATCTACATTGAGACATTTTTAGTGCACAAGATATTGGTTTCAGTACAAAAAGTTGTTAAAATAAAATATTAATCTCTCACACAAAAACATGTAATTATATTTGAAATGACAAAAGCATTTCAATTAAGATATACAACATTAAATGCAAAAAGTCTGGCTGTGCTTAATGGGTACATGTTTGTACCCTTTAAGCACACCCCTGTTCCCATTAAGCTCGCATCATTTTTTATTAAAAATTCTTGTTTATTTTAAACAACCTTTTTAAAGAATAATTGAAAAAGATTTTTTTTTATGTACAAAGTCAATCACAAAAAAAAAACAGAACACAAAAATCAAGCAACAAAACACTCAATTTGATCAGTTATATATTCATAATGAAGTGTCATTTAAGCACATTGCAACATCTAGACTAGTCTGCATTCAGCTAAGTAACACAAATTCAAAAATCAAATAAATCAAACCGATAAAACATTTCATTCATAGGGATGAACACAGAAACTAGCCTCATTATGAAGCCTCTTATTAAATGGATGTCAACTTATCTATAGTCTCTTAAGGCTGGAATACACTACACAATTTTTGCCTAATTTTCTAATTTTCCACTGATTTACAGTCTGGAGAAGTT
>NW_015662167.1:2215775-2221901 GCF_001515625.1 Sinocyclocheilus rhinocerous | reverse complement strand
TCCACGGTGAAAGCCGATCCGGCGATCCACAGTGCGAAGTTGATGTATTTCCTCAGCGATCAGCACGGATCAGCTCTAGGCATGACGAAGCTGATATCGTCCTCTTTTGGAAGGCCAGACAAAGTAGTTTCGCTTTCACAACGAAACACGCATTGTCTTCACGACATGGCGGCAGCAACAATACTACAGCGAGAATAAAAGTTACGCCTTCTTTCTTTGCGTGAACATTTGGGCGGCGCTATGCAAATCTTCCCACATCGTGACGTAGACATGTGGAGGCGTGTTAGAACAAGCCATTTTAGGTAGGCGTGGTTGACTTCACTTTTATTAAGAATATCTCTTTGGATTTGTAGCACTAACTGAAAAAATAATGCATTGCATTAACAGTGCTTGCATTTTAATGCCTTGTATTTCCAGGGCTTGCATTTTTAGGTCCTGAAATTTAACATAGTTGTCTATTTAAGCTGTGAATATTTCAGTTCAAAATATTTCACACACATTTTCATAATTAAAAATGTAATAATTCATATTCACTGATATTCATCTGTTTAAAAATACGATGTATAATATTCGACAGGCAAATTTCGGTCCATTTTATTTCACTTTCCAAATTCGCTTCCACAAATTCAGTGCTTAAAATTCGACATAAAATTTGGCATTGCACATCCGGGAGCTGCAGGAATAGCAGTAGAGTTTTTTTTATGTTCCAAAGGTTGTAGTACATTCCTAGTGACTAGACTGACTTACATAGGTGAAATTTTGCTAATACCTCCCTTACTGTACATAAAGTACATCAATATTTTATACTACAACCTTTGGAACATGAAAAATCCCTTTTGGGGTCCTACAGATTTTTTTTTGTTTGTTTTTTGTTTTAAATAATTGTGAATGGTGCATACAGTAAGGGAGATATTGGCAAAATTTCACATGAAGTCAGTCTTGTAACTAGCAGCGTACTACAACCAGTGGAACATGAAAAAACCTTTTTGGTGAATTACTGTAGTTTTTAAAAAATATATTTGTGTACTGTACATACCGTACGGGAGATATTGGCAAAATCTAACCTGTAGTAAGTTAGTCTTGTATCTAGCAACGTACTACAACCGTTGGAACATGAAAAAACTCCTCCTAGGGATCTGTTATATGTAAATAATTGTGTACTGTACAGATATGAAGGGAGGTATTGGCAAAATCTCACCTGTAGTAAATCACTATGAGCAATACGAGCTTTACAATTTGACAGTGTGTTATTTTAAATGTTAAAAGTCATTTTAATTAAAATACATTGGACGTTTTAACCCAGTCGGTGGAATTGTCAGACGGTCCCTTGTGTGCGATAGCGCGTCAATGCTTTCTCCGGTTTAAATTTGCAGCAATAATACACCTAGGCGGTTTTGAACTCCTATTTTTATGTCAATATAAAGTGGTTGCATATTGTTGAAACTAATCGTGGTATTGATGTCTATGTAGGACTGTTGACTCTATAGATCAGTCGTAAGGGAATGCAATTATAAAGAAAATGCAGCGCGTTGCTTTCTTCTGACCTCATTTGCTTGCCTGTATATAGTTTGCATAATCATCAATAAAGTGTATTCTGAGATCTGAGGTCTTATATCACTGTATTAGTTCACTGAGGCGCATTAGGCGTCGTTGGGGAATCCTGGAGTGTGACGTATGAGGGGGAACTGCAGTATTACAGCACAGCGTCACACAAGTCATGATACAAGTAAAGGAAACTAAGCAACCGAAAGCAATATATGTCTTCCTCAGATGTAATGTTAGTTCTGTACATCAGCGTTGGGTAAAATAGCATTATAATCCCCTTTATGGTAGAGAAAGCTGCATACATGTAGGCTACAGGAAACAGCAACGATGTTGAATTAAACATACATACAATCAGCTTTTCCATGTTTATACTGGCCCCGATAATCAAAACTTCTACTTAGCGCTTGCTCCATTTCTGCAAATCAGTTTTTGTGAATGAATGACTTAATCCACCTGTTTGTTGCTTTGGTCTTCATCAACAGCCGCTTGCGCCACCTGTTGGTGAGCGACTGACAGCAGCTGGAGATCATGCATCGGTGCTCTACTGCTATTCCTGCAGCTCCCGGATGTGCAATGCCGAATTTTCTGTTGAATTTTAATCACTGAATTTGTGGAAGTGAATTTGGAAAGTGAAATAAAATGGACCGAAATTTGCCTGTCGAATACTATACATCGAATTTTTAAACTGATATTTTGGAAGTGAATTCTGGAAGGTGAATATGAATTATTAAGTTTTTAATTATGAAAATGTGTGTGAAATATTTTGAATTGAAATATTCACAACTTAAATAGACAACTATGTTAAATTTCAGGACCTAAGAATGCAAGCCCTGGAAATACAAGGCATTAAAATGCAAGAATAGATCTGTCTTAATACGGACAGAAATCTGTCTAATAATCAGAAAGAACTGTTAAACAAAATAATTAAAATGTATACAAAAATGATTATAACGATTGCTTTCATATTATTAGTAACAGAAAGGCAAACATCATAATACTTTCTCGTTTTCTGTCAGCATTCAGCAAATACGCATTTATATCATTTAAACAAATCTTTGAATGTCTAATAAACATCCAATTTCAAAAACCTTGCAAACTTAGTCGGGTCCAGTTGTGAGATCTTGTGAAGTGTGTATGTGTATACTGCATGATCGCATGTTCTCTGTGTGACGATCGGTCCGTGCGAATTGAATGCTGACAGGAGGAGAGTTCAGCTTCACTGGAGACTCGCGATTGACAAACTTTAAACTAGTGATTTTAAATTATGCTGCACTTTATGCATTTGCCCACTGTCATATTCATGTCATTTTCACTGTGTGCTGTATGTAAAATGAGTGTTACCTTGGCTTTATTTGAAAAAATATGATTAATGCACACAAACTTCCCAGAATACTGAGTGCCCTGTTGGTTACAGTGTTTACTTCCTTTTTAATTATGTTTTTATTAAATATTTATTTATATGTGAAAATACTTTGTCATCTAAAGTATAAGTATGTTTATTTAACACATTTATTTTTTTATCAATTTTCAAATGATTTCAAATTTCTTAAATATTAATTAAAAGAAATAAAATTTTATCGGCTTTATATATCGGCCATCGGCCACCATGCTTTCCAAGATATCGGATGTAAAAGTACAAGTCAGTAATGCCTGTGAAGTAATATATTAGCGTAGTAGGGCTGCACAATTAATCAAATTTCTAATCGCGATTACAATTATGGATGCCACAATTACGTAATCGTTCAAAGCGGCAATTAATCGTTCAAAGTCCACTTATGTTATTCTGTGTTCTTAAGATGCTTTTTTTTTCTTTCTACATGTTATCTTAAGGGTTTTTCCATTGTTTTCATTTTAGTTTTAGTATAACACTATAATACCATTCATATTTTTACCTTTTTTTAAAAATAATTTATAGAAGAAACCAATCCAATGTATAGTTGACATTTGAGGCTTAATACTATAGAAAAGCACTAAAAGTTTTTCGGTTAGAGTGTTTTCAGCTTGTTTATTTTCATATAAAAATACAGCATGCAGTTGCATCAAACAATGGTATAAACATCATTCAATGTAAATTGTGATAATCGTAATTAATAATCGCAATTACAATTACAATTTCAAGGGAATAATCGGCAATTATGATTTTTGTCATAGTCGTGCAGCTCTATAGCTTGGCACACAATTTTATATAGCTAATCAGCTAACTGTGTTCTGTAGCATTTGCGCTGTGTTGCTAAAACTATCTTTTGGATCTAACTTTAATTATTTCCCACATCCAAGTTCCAGGTTATAATCTGCAAAAATCTAAACATTAATTTCTTAATTTTACAATAAGTAGTGAAACTTACCCAAAATAAAGGCTTAAATATCTTTAAAAAAAATGGTCGCTGGACAGTAGAGACCCATATCTCAGCGTGCAATGATCTGATTGACTTGAAATTACAGGAGGTATGTAGGAACAAACACATCAATTGGTTAAGACATCAAGTATGATAATACATAATTTTTTCTTTTTATAATCTGAGCTCAAATATGGAAGTGTGCTTAATGGGTACGTGAGCTTAATAGGTACGTTTACCCTAACTGTGAGAGAAAATGTATTTTCCTCCCATCTCGTATTTATTCCCTTTAGGGGTTCTGTAGTAGGCCTACAAATAATTTTCTTTCTGAACACGGTATTGGAATGCGGCGGATTGCGGGGGTGGGTGGGATCACGATGCCGGCTCAACATCGTGATGTCTATCATCCATCGGCGATGGACGATGGCATCGTCTATCGGCCCAATAGTGATAATAAGCATTGGTAATTCAGCATTGGAAGTGTCTAGTTTTGTGGTGTTGATGTTTTGAATGTTTGCAAAGGATATTAGACTAGAACGGAGCAGTCTGTCTAGTATTAATTATATGTTTGCAGTGATTTTGCCATTGATGTACAACAAGCAGCATTGTGGATATTGTATCATATTATCCATTGTTTGTCACATCATTTTGCTGCTCATTTGCATAAAGCTGGAGTTCGCCAGATCGAATTGGACATTAGTGGTGTACATTCACTTGTCGGTTTTTTTAACATGTCCATGATTTAAATTTCAGTCGAAAAATGCATTGGAGGTGGCAGGTTCGGTTCATTTCTATAAATCAAACTGTCTGTTTCAGTGAATCATTTCAAAGCTCCAATACATTAAATTGGTAATTGTACCATTTATCATAAATTAAAAATTAAATTAAAATGTTTTAGTTAAAACATACACTGCCATTAAAATTTTTGGGGACTGTAAGGGTTTATGTTAATAAAAGTTACAGATCGTTGCATCTATAGTGCAAACCCCAAACTTTTGAACAAGACAGTGTTAATCAGTATTGCTGTATATTGATATATTGGTGCATATAAATGTAAGTAAATAAGAACTGCATAGGGAATTGGCCTCGATTATGTTTAAGTTATTAAATACAAAATTTTGAACTTATTTAACATCATTGTTGTTGTAACGTTTGTTTGAAGTGTTGTATTCTCTCTTTTGAATACAAATAGTTTGGGATGCGCCAGGGGTTGATTTGCTGACGAAACCGACCTCGATTCTGGTCATTTAAGATTTATATAAGTGATATGTCAGCTCTCTGTTGGCTGTTAGTATTAACCTTTTCTTTTTTTTTTAGATAAAATAATACCTTGCCTTGGTAATATTATTTACAGTATATTGCTGTTTTAATTGAGAATCAAATAAATAAGCACAACAAATATTCATTTTACAATGAACATTTTAATAGACCTTTAAAATTAGAGCTTGCATCAAACACTCCATATTAGGGTACTTTGGCTTATTAAAGAGCATACAAAAATCAATGTCAAACTAGGGCTGTGCAAATAATCGAATGCGATTTTCATGCGCATCTCATCAGTAAAGCCGGTTCGGTGATTAGTAGTAAATTCTCCAGGACGTGCTTTCAGATGGAGCGGCATTTAATACACAGAGCCGTAGTTCACTGACAAGCTCTTTACTGATGAGATGCGCATGAAAATCGCATTCGATTATTTGCACAGCCCTATGTCAAACTGAACATAATTGCACCCATAAGGTGATAGGCTGTCAGTCAGTGCAGTAGGGCTGTGCGATTAATCAAAATCAAATAGCAATCACGATTTGAGACGTTGCGATTTGTCTTCTCATACTCGCTCCTCTCTGCCCCACGCAGCGCGAATCCCGCGTCACGGACGAGCCGTTCACACTTGCTGCACTCACACAGCCTGTTTCGCAATGCTTGTTTATACATGTGGACTTGGATGAAATGAAACATTCAGCACATTTTCCACTTGTTCTTAAAATCCCAAATACCTAAAAATTAATAAATCAGCCTATGTAACACATGTAATACTTTAATAATTGACTAAAGAAATACAGTTCTTTATTCATAAAAAATAAACAAATCTTTCCTGTGAAATTCAGTAATTAATTTAATTCTGTAAAAGTAGTTATACCATTATAATCTTGCCTGCTGAAAAAAAAAATAGAAGCCCTCCCAAAACACAATAGAAAATTTAATGGATTTCAGGGTTATAATGGGAATTGTATTGGTTTTAATGTAA
>NW_015662167.1:2204828-2215606 GCF_001515625.1 Sinocyclocheilus rhinocerous | reverse complement strand
TGGTGTCTATTTGATGGATTCTATTGGTGGGATGTAATCTGGCAGATGGCAACCAATAGAACAACAGTAATTCCTATTAGAATAATGCCCAAAACAAAAAGGAATTTTGTAATGGTTTAATGGAAACTATAAGAATTTCTGTGATGGTTTCTATTGTTTTTTTTTCAGCAGGGTAATGATAATCATACTGTGCTGCACATTATTGACAATATTGAGCTGAAACTTGACTTTAATTCAAATTTAAAATCGCAAATCAAATCGCAATTGCAATATTTGTCAAAAAAAATCGCTATTAGATATTTTCCCCAAATCGCACATCCCTACAGTGCAGTTACATCGTTACACCAGTAGATGGCAGCAGGGGACTGTCTTTATGAATGAGTAATCATTAAACTGTTCATTCAATGAATAAAAACACTGATTTATTCATGAATGAAACAAGGTGTTGAAACTAATTAATTTACAAGGCTCAATCGAAGAACAACCACCTGGCTAATGCTGAAACTGATTTTACTTCATAGAGATCAATGGCACTGATTCAATGCATTGAACAGCATTGACGCCAGTCAAGGGATATCTCCATAAACATTGAATGGATACTATGACAAAGATATCGCTTTCATCTTCTGACAATTTATAAAAAACAGATTTTTTTTTATTTATATGACTTTACCTGAAGAAGGAGAGACGCTTTTCCCAGTCACTGTTTGCTCTGCGAATCAGGTTGTTAGTATTAAATCCTTAAGCCAATGTTTCTCCACAGGGTAGGCTATTTTTATTTATTTTATTTATTTTTGAATTGTTTCTTCAGACCTCGTAATTTCACATTGTTGATCATATACATATCTATGCTGGCAAGACATGACTACGGTGCTAAAGTGTGACACCATCATGTGGTTACATCATCACATTGCAATCGGTTTGTGAGATCGACCTAATTTATTGACTACCAGTCGAGTCGTAAAATGGGATTATTGGCCAAAACTGATCGGCGGCCGATTGATCAAAGCATCTCTACAAATAATTCAAACAGTTAAAATGTATTGAATATTTTTTCAGCTATCTCCAGGGCTCTACGCTTACTTTTCTTTTTAGGAGCAACTTAAAAAATTTAGGAGCACGTTCAAAATTTTAGGAGCACCTTCTAATCAATAATCCAAAATTTTATCAAAAAGTAGCCTTCCCATTACGAGGTGATATTTGACTCCTAACATTATTAAAAGTATGTAATCTTTTGTCAAATTCTTTAAAAAAAATTTATTTTATAAGCTTTTTAAAAATTGTAATTAAAACGACAGAATAAGAACAAGTAGAATAAGAAATATAAGTTACAAATCAAATGAAATCGATCTGGATCCAACCTCGCCCCCTGGATCTTGTGTTCTGCAGTGAGGACCATCTCAAGTTTTGTGCAAATCTGTAATGGAAACGCGCCTACTGACTCACTAGATTCGTTTAAAAACGCAGTTCATTCATAAACGAGACAATGCTGTGTTTGAATGGAGATGCGCAGCGGCTCCGCTGTGTCTTTGTTTTAAACTATTTTCGACGACGAAATAGAGCAAAATCAGACAATAGTGTTATAGTCAGACAATGTAAGTCACTTAATATTACCTTCTTGTTTATTGAATTGTATTGTATTAAATCAGTATCACATTTACAAACTCCCTTAAAAATCATTAAAAGCTGTCACTCATCTTAGTTCATCGCGAGCTCACATTTATAATCAACGAAGCTCTCTACACTGCGCAATGAATCTCTTATTTACACCCTGTCTACGCTTTGCTTATGAAAGGATTCGTGAGATATGTCTGTTATACATTACTCAACGCTGCAAAAACACGTAGAAACCTTTGAAGCTCCCCTGAGCGCAATCACAAGTATGATGATGATCGGGTCAGTTGCACTGGTGCTCCTAAAAAAATTTTCATAGTCGCACGCAGTAGTTTTCAGTCGCAAATGCGACTGAAATGGTCGCACTGTAGAGCCCTGTATCTCAGTCAGCCCAAATGTGCCTAAACACTCTAGTGGAGGCTCCGTATTAGAGCTCTAGTTTTACATGCTCTGTAAGATATTTATAAGGATTTAATGTTTTGAAGGGGGCAGTGTGTTGATTTGTGAACTGGCTTTAAAGCTGTTAAAACATGACCCCTCTGCCAAATAGCTTCAGTCAAAAAGGCTCTTGCCTTCACTATACCTGCACTATTTGGTTTCTTGCCAGAATTGGTCACTGGAGACTGAATGACCTACTTTTAATGTCTTCAAGGAGTGCCAGACTGAGTTTTCCTTTTTTATATAATAGAGAATAGAGTGGATAAATAAGGGTCTTAAACTCATTTTTTGATTCAGGATGACGCTTATAAGCTGTGTCTGTATGTGCATCACCTCAAAGAAATTGTACTGATAAAGCAAAAACTGACATATTTTTGTCACCATTGTCTGAACATGAAATCTGAACCATTTAATAGTCTGCTTTTCATCTGATTTTTTATTTTTATTTTTCTAGTCAGAAGATAATTTTGCATCTTCGGCATACAGGATTTTCAAAAGCATGATTTGGTCTGACTACTCTTGAGAGGAAATCAAAGGCTATGAAGGGAACGCCGTGTTGGGGGATTTCCTAAGACCATCTTTCTCTGTTTAACTGGATGATGGGTTTTGCATTGTATAGTGAGGCTTCGGGCAAAAGAAATGACATTGGTGATGTGACAATAAGTCATACTGTGTAAAAAATAAAATAAATAAATAAATAAAATACACAGCTTGCAAAATCGAATCTGTTCTTATTTGAGCTTGAAATAACACTCCTCGTCTTATATGGTACTAACAACTAATTGCTGTATCCAGGATTTGTTGTCTCGCTTTGAATTGGAGACAAATTTGAACTGAGAGTGGCTTCTTGCCTGCTTTTCCCCTTTTACAGGCCTCTGTGTCTTTGATGTCATCTGCTGTGAACCCTGCAGCTTCATCTGACACGAGCAGTAGTGCACAGTCCAATCTCCCTGCAACCCCTAGTGTGTCCGCTCCGGGGAGTGTGTTTATTCATTTAGTCTGATGTCTTTAAATACGGTTTGATACCTTCACATCCCCATTTTGATTTACAATCCCATTAACATGCAGAGAGGATGTTGCTTGTAAAAGCTGCTGTACGGTAGGGGGTAGCAGACTTTTTCATAGGGTGCTTAATGGCCGAACACTGTGACCACACATACCCAGTGCTAGCTGCATTTTAAAAAAAAAGAGTTATTTCATTTAAAAGCTTTATTTTAAAGCCTACAAGGCAGCACTGTGAAGGTTGCAAATAGGGTCTGCAAATTATGGTATTTTTGCCTGTCATTACGTTTTTAGCTTTGAACTTTAGGTTTAGGTAGGAGGCTTTGAAATCTTTCACTCAGTTGTCTCTCTTTAGGGTGCCTGGTAGTAAGCATGCTTTGATTTCAAAGAGGCTGATGTCCAGTCAATTGAGATTGTGCTGTATTTAAGTATTATTATTTCCATACTGTAGAAGGTGAGTCAATTTGAAATTGTGATGTCTTTTTATAATGACTGTAAGTTTACTATAAATCTGAGAGTTCTTTTAGGGGCCGTTCACATATCGCGTCTTTTGCGCGCTCAAGTTCGTTATTTCAAATGTAGACGCGCGGCAGGCGCGCTCATAATGGAAGCGACGCGGTCGCGACGCGCTCATTTTTTCCAGGCGCGACCGCGCCGCATCGAGATAATCACATTTCAACTTTTCAGAATGCCTCAAGCGCACCGCGGGTCATGTGACAAGAACCAACCAATCAGCTTCATCCTTTCCCGTAACAACATTGAAAGCTTAGCCAAGAAGAAGGAACAGCTGATCATAGCTGTACAGGGATAGCCATTTTTTAAATAAATTTAGTAGTAGAGCTACTGCAAGCGTTTGTTAGTGCTGCAAATCCATTTACACTTTGCTGAAACTTCCGCGTCTTCATGGACAGCGCAGGTCAAGGTTGCTTAGCAACGGCAGATGCCTCCGGAGCGCAAGCGCCCGAACGCTTTGGGAAAAAGCAGAAAGCGGCGCGCCTAGCGTTTTCCACGCATTTTTAGACGCGACATGTGAATGGCCCCTTAATCAGGAGTCGTGTAGCCAATCGTAAAGCACTAAAGCAGTGATTCGCAGCCTTATGTAGGTGTGGTAGAGTAGGAACTTGGGGTAAACCAATTTTAAATTTCTGTCCAATACTGATAAGTAGACAAATAAATAATAAAAAATGCTTTTAGTAGTGCTCAGTATGTTTTTTTTTAATTATTATTAAAAAAGTAATATTGTGAATCATTATTATTATAATTTAAAACAACTTTTTTTATTGGAAACATTTATGTATTTTAAAACTCTTTGTGTTAAAACTGTGTTTATTCTGGTGATGGCAATACTGAATATTCAACAGCCATTACTTAAAGGAGACATATTATGCCCCTTTTTACAATATGTAATATATTTGAGTTGAATTACTGAAATAAATGAACTTTTCCACAACATTCTAATTTATTGAGATGCACCTGTAAATGAGAGTGACTCCTGGTTAACGTATTAAAAGGGTCGTGTTTAGTCACTATTTAGTGTGGTATTTTTTGACAATATTCACTCATCATGACAGTAAAATAGGGCATTCTAAGTCAATATACTGCAGTATTTCCTCTCTCAATCAGTAGAAAATATGGTTAACACCCGGTCATGCATGAAAAAAAAAATACCGTCATGTACCGTGAAACCGGCATAATTTTGAAAAATACCGGGATATACATTTTTGGTCATACCGCCCAGCACTAGTCTCTGGTGTCCCCAAGAATGTGTCTGTGAAGTTTTAACTCAAAATACTCCACAGATCATTTAGCTATTATATAATTTTGAAAATGTCTATTTTGAGTGGAAGCAGAAACACGCTGTTTTTCGTGCCTGTCTCTTTAAATGCAAATGAGCTGCAGCTCCCCGCACCCATTTCTAGAACAGAGCTGCGCCATTAACAGAAAGCGGCTGTCACAGCATGTGAGTACTAAACTAAGTTCTCATTCACACACAAGTGTACGTTAAAATCACAAAGGAGTTACAAAAACAGTCGGTTATGTCTGTGGATGTAAACTAAGGGTTACCAAAACAAAGTTACTGGGTTAATCTTTTTCACATTTCCTTGGTTGGTAGATGCACCGGGGACCTGATTATAGCACTTAAAAACTGGAAAAGTCAGATTTTCATGATATGTCACCTTTAAGTCTTCAGTGTCACGTGATCCATCCTTCAGGAATCATTCTAATATGCGGATTTGGTGCTAAAGAAACTTTTATTTTTTATTTATGTTATAAAATAACTGTTAAAAAACAGTTGTGCTGCTTAGTATTTTTATGGAAACTGTGGTGCATTCTTTTTTTTCAGGATTTTTTTAAATGAATAAAATAAAAATAAAAAGTTATTTGAAATATAAATCTTTTTAACATAAAACATGTCACTTTTTAAATCAATTAAATTCATTTTGCTGAATTAGTATTAATTTCTGAACCCAAACATTTGTTTTATTACACCTATAAATATATATATACCTATCTATAAAAATAACAGAAATGTCCACTATTGTGCAGCAAAAAATTTAAATCTCTCTAATATCGGCCAATATGGTAATGATATATCTTGCATCACTAGGAACTTCTACTGAAAGCCAACAGCAGAGTAACTCAGTGACCAGCAATTTAATCTCTGTCATTGTTAACATCATTTATGCTATTTTGGAAGTTACTAGAAGTGAAGTTTTTGAAAGTCAACTAAATGACAAGTGCAAATGACATTGGCAAATTAATAACTTTTCAACTTGTTTCATATTGGTGAAGAACACAAACATTTGCCTTAAAACTTCTCCCTTCATGAAATATTTAAAGTAACAAACAACATTTGAGTGCTGGAAGTACTTTTGAGATGTCAATACTAATATATGGCTCCTGGTGTCTGATAATGGCAGATCAGCAGTTTGCACTAGAAATCCTCTGTTCTGAATGAGTCATGCTGCCTGCCACATGACGTGTGACTTCTGCCAAGTGAGTCATCCGAAACGAGCTGTTCACAGACATTAAGGGCCATAGGAATCAAATCTTCTATGGCTTATGGAGATGGACAAGATTTTGGCTAGCTAGTGATTTCGGGCACTATTTGCTTTAGTGTCCTGACTCTTTTGTAATTGGATCAGGTAGAAAGGAAGTAGGTAGGAGCTGCATTTGTTTGCCTGCTGCCATCATACTGTAGAAAATAGCTGCCCGCGGTGTTTTACCAAGATGGAGTTTTTTTAATAGTAGTCACTAGGGCTGCATGATATATAGTTTCACAGTGTTTTCCACAGACTTGCACTCTATTTGTGGCGGCATAGATGTGCAAATTCATTCTCTGCCAGCAGGAGGAGAGATTTTAGAGCAGGAGAGATAGAGGTTTCCCCACTAACGGCTGTACACAAAGCACAGTGATTAAAGTTCTCCGTCGCTACGACAGATTTCCGTTAATTGCAGTGAGTCTACGACGGATTTCCGTCAATTGGAAAAATTGAGGGGAAAAGAAACATGTAGCGCATTGTTTTTCTGCCGGTACACCAAAAATCATCCCCGCCACAGCTGCAGCTTCTCACTGACAACATAACGGCGCTCGCATCATTCACAGTCTGGTTATTAGCAGAGAACACAGAGCAGGACTTGAATTTAGGCGCGGGATTGCGGCTATTAATAATAATTCTACTCGTTTTTATTTTTTCCCAAATTCAGTTTTATTTTTTTCCAAATTCCATTTTTTTTTCCGTTTTTTTCCCGTTTTAGTTTTCCTGGACTCCTTTTTAATGGTAAAATTAAATTTTATTAATCAAAAAGCATGTCTAATTAAAATCATGAAACTTATACAATTTCACATCAATTTATTAAAAGTTTAACAAAAATTACATGTTTGGGGCCCTATGAATTTTTTTTTTTTTTTTGCACCACATGTTTTATTGTTATCAAATTCTGTGTTTTAGCATGTCTAATTATTTGAATGCATACGTAATTTGAGCTATTCAAGTCGTCTGGATTTTTTTTCATATCGCAATGTATATCGCAGAAAAACAAAATATCACAATGTGAGTTTTTTCCAATATCATGCAGCCCTAGTAGTCACATTTACTGTTGTAACTGAGTTTAGAGGTGTCATTAAGGTTTCTCTTTGCTGCCATTTGCGATGGAGCTTCTCAAAGAGACGTTGATGGAAATCTAAAGTGAGATGTCAAGGGACCTCTCATTTCATTCACACCGGCATAACTAAAATTGAGTTTTCCCACTCTGATGTCTTAGTACTGGCAGGATTTTGGGGGGTTTGTTGAAGTACACAATAACAAATTGCAGTTGCATATTTGTAAGTGTTTACATAGGGCATATGAGTTGTTTTTAAAACAGTAGAATCAGGGACTTTGATAAATTATTGACCAGTGTTTTAATACTTTCTGGGGAAAAAATTATCTATAATATTTATTTATAATATTGGTTATATTTTCAGAAGACTATTGGAATATTTCAAGATAAAAGCTAACAGTAATATGTTGCTGATGTAGTGAACAAAGATTTAAAGCATCTCATTATCAGCTAGGGGTGGGAATCTTTAGGTATTTCACGATCCGATCCGATTCCGATTCTGGGAGTCACGATCCGATTCCAAAACGATTCTTGATCTACATTTTTTCCTAATTAATTCTTCTGCTGTGCAAATACATCTTTACAATTTTACATTTTAGCCAAAATTGCAGTTTCTATGCTTTTTATTTATAATTGGAATCTCTGTATGTCAGTACTGCCAACTTAAAAATAGCTAGGGGTGTGAATCTTCACTGGTTTCACGATTCAATTCAATTACTATTATCATTATCAACTCAATATCACGATGTCACATTTTCAGTTCTCAATATTACTGCACATGGCTACATTTTCATATAAATTTTATATAAAATTTAATTTGTGCAAAATTTTATTTATTTTTTTTATTGTAAAAACAGACTTATTTAAAATAAGTGTTCTTTAATCCGAAAGTTTACAGACAATAGGCTAGTTATAGTTTGTTTTTGTTTTTCTCAGCATTATTGCCATTTGATTATTATTGATGAGATTATAGACTGTGGCAGCTTTAACAGGCTGCATTTACACTAATGCACAGATCTATTTCGATATATCAGATGTTCTGTCCTGCTCTGAAAACATAACTGACTGTATTTACATCAATTTCATATAAAAGTATTCGGAGATGCAAGTGCATTTAACCGCAGCCGCAATCGAGCTTCAGGACAACAAACACAAAGCGCACGTGAAAGTCTGTCAGTGCGCGAGTTTCGTGCATCTAATAGTACTGCATTCCAAACGGCATAAATGAAAGCATAAAGAAAAAAAAAACCAAGCTCCGAATCGATTCTGAAATATTCAGAATCGATTCAAAATCGTTGAAAAGAGAACCGCGATGCATCGGAGAATCTATTTTTTTTCTCCCACCCCTATTATCAGCTAAGTGAAAAGTTATTTGAGATGTTTGAAATGTCAGGACTCTGACTGTGATTTATTTGAACTGCATCTGTCGATGGACACATCTGTTGATTTGGCATCTACACACCAGCTTCACAGCTGACCAAAATAGCAGACATCACAATTCAGCCTCCGCCAGCCAGTTTTATTCACTTCAAGTCAGATGTTCGCCCTTGTCTGCTGCATTCTTGCTCTTGGATAGGCCAAAAAAAAAAAGTGTAAAATGAATCTGAATATTAATAATAAGCTTGCACACTTTTTTTTACAGGTTGCTTTAACAATACAATAAAAAAAAAAATAAAAAAAAATTATTATTATTATTAAGGAAACATTTGGTGTTAAAGGAATCTGTAAAAAGTTGGTCATCATATTAATAATCATTTATTAATCATAATAAAAATAAACATTATTATTGTTGTTATTATTATTATTAATGAAACATTTGATGTTAAAACAATCTGTAAAAAAGTGTGCCAGCTAATAATAATAGTAATAATAATTATTATGATTATCATTTTTAAGGAAGTGTTTGGTGTTAAAGGAATCTGTAACAAAGCTGGTCATCTTAATAATAATTATCATAATATCATATAATAATACTGAAAATTATTAATTACAACAACATTATTATTTATTGTTGTTGTTAAATGTAATTTTTTTATTAGGCCTATTACCTTTACTACTGCTAATAATAATAGCAAACAGATTTTCTTGTCCAAAGCCACTTGCGGTATATTTTTAACAGTGGGGAGAATTCTAGCTTGCTTAATCAGGTTTGAACGCACAACCTTTAGTTTTACCAGCTCAGATCTGCAACCACAAAGCTCTCCCTTCCTGGTTTTATTGACTTATTTGAAAACACTTCATGGGACTGTGTGATATTGACCTGCCATGATTCATTGTTCTCTTTTGTTTTTTACCTGTGATGACTGTGTTGTTGCTGATGTTGCTTGGTTTGGTGAGGGAGGCCCCTTTAAGTTCCTGCCTTGTTATGCTGCTCAATCTGGGCTCTGAGCTGAAGCTCTTGCTGTCAAATGAGTGAAGCCTGGCAGAGGCAGCCACTGGGAGTTTTGATTTATCTCCACTCACACTGTTCTGGAGCAGACATGCAAATCCAGTGAAATGAGTGCAGCCCGTTTCGTGTCGACGCTAAGAAAGCGTTCACGAATATTAAGTGGAGAGGAAATAAAGGTGAGCTTCAGACAGATTTGTGAAATAAAATAGGTGGGACTAGATGGAAGTGTACCAAGACATGGTTCGTAACAGGATTTCATCCACGTTCAAATCAAGTATTAATTAATTAACTGGATTTCCTGCTTAGTGTTTCTCTGTTAATGGTTTGGGTAATTGAGTATTAAACTAGAATAAACAAAGCTGGCACAGAGTGGTGAAAGTAAAACGGCTATAATGTTCTGGTTTAGTTGTGTTAGTATTAAGCTAGCGTAGCCGACTCTCCATTTTGGTTCATGTACATTATATGCTAGATTACAGTTTGCATTGTTAAAAAAAAATTTGGGCAGCGTGTTTTGTGTAATTTTATTTGTACTGTAGAAGTGCTGAAAGTGATGTTTCTGTGCACTATAAGAGGGGTTAATTGTATGCCTGGAGCAGTTCTTATAGTTCAACTAAATGATCTTCCAATCAATGAAAAATGCATCAGACATCATTCTCAGGCCTTAGTACTCGGAAGATTTGAAGATACTGTTTGATGAGCTTCTTACATCGATTCACAGTAAATCAGCACATTAAGTGTCTTTGACTGCTATTGCATTTTTTTCATGGCTTAGACTTAAATGGTAGTTCACGCCGAGATTTCAAAGCGTTTATTACCTCCTGAGCTGGTAAATGAGCTAGCAGGCCATCTGCATTTCCCCAAGAACAGCTGTTTGGCTGAATTGTGTAATGCCATTTTGGACGCAGTTAACTCTGGTTCAATTTAAGTTATTCTTTAATCCAACTTGCAGTAGTATTGTCTTGCATAGTTTATGTCTGTCACGTGTTAACCCTAATGTCAGTGTAGCATGCTGAAGCAGGTTTGTCCATTATAAGTTGCAGGCTTCAGTTGTTGCAAATCATGTCTTGGGTACTGCATCAAAAACATTTTCAGTAATGTGTGGCTAGGATGAATGTTACCGAGTTAATATGTGATTGAAGAGAAGACTAATGAGGCATGATGCTAATAATAATAATATTCTAATATTTTTTTTTAATATTTCACTTGACGCGTATAGATTGTTCAGTGATAC
>NW_015662167.1:2197304-2204608 GCF_001515625.1 Sinocyclocheilus rhinocerous | reverse complement strand
ATTTTGAAAATTGCTCTCCTTATTCTCTTATGCTCTCCAAGGCATTTATTTGATCAAAATTGAAACAAGTAAAAAATGAAGAAATTAATATTGAGAAATATTACTACAATTTCAGATAGCTGTTTTTTTTATTGTAATATATTTTAAAATGTAATTTATTCCTCTGATGGCAAAGCTGGATTTTCATCAGCCATTGCTCCAGTCTTCAGTGTCACATGATCCTTCAGAAATCATTCTAATATGCTGTCTTGGGGCTCAAGAAACATTTCTTATTATCATCAATATTGAAAACAGTGCTGCTTAATTTTGTGGCATCACTGTCACTTTTGATCAATGTAATGCATCCTTGCTGAAAAAGTTTTGATTTCTGTTTTGAAAGTTTTGAAAAACGCTGAATAGAAATTATGGTCTCAGGCTTTATTGTGCTTATATTTTATGTAAGTAGTTGTATATTTTTTAAGCCTTTGGATGATAAGCGTGAGCTTCCATGATACTGTATTGGCGCTGTGTCTGCCAGCCAGTTTAGCTGATTACTTTCCTGTTAGCCGGCAATTGTGTTTTCTTGGAGGAAACATGTCAATAGCAGTCACAGGGGGCAGACAGGCAGTGCTTCTCATTCATTCATTCATTGAGGAGGCCAAGGTCAGTCGCTGCTTTTAGGTGAAATCTTTTTGATGAACATCTGCTTTGACCCACGAAAGCTTGAGATTTTTGATTCATACCACAAATTAGTGAAAGGAAATTAGTCACTGCTACAGCATCCTGCCCCAACAATATCCTGTTGATATATGTGATGTGTGTGTGTGAGTGAGAGAGGTTTGTCTGCCCGTAGTCCTCTAATCCTCAGACATATCATCTGTTTGTAAAGGAATTAAAACACAATTCCATTCTTTAATGAATAGCTGAGTTAATATCTGATGTATCTTAATGTTATGCTTTCAGCTTGAGCTTTTGAGGGGGTAGGGAGAGGGGACTCAGCATTAATGTAGTGTGACTCTTAGCAGCTTTGATGCAGCTGTGAATATTCAACTGCTAAACAGGCAGATCAGTGACACTTGTGGTCATTTTGTCAACTGACTTTTCTTGCCTACACTGCAAAATAACTGCCGCCAGGGTATTAAAATTAACACTCCATAAATGCCAGATGTGAATAAAAATTGTTTTTGGCAAGGAAACAAAACGGTGGCCAGTAACTTTACAACATGTGCAATGTGATGATGGGTAATATGTGACTGTCTAGCTTGAATAATAATAATAATTATTATTATTATAATAAGTATTATTATTAATTATTATATTAATACGCGATTTTTTGCGCAGCTCGTCAGTGAACAACGGCTCTGTGTAGTTAATGCTGCTCAATGTGAAAGCATGCAGGTGATGGAGATTTACCGCTGATTACAGAACCGGCTTTCTGACAAGATGCGCGTTAAATATCGCATGCGATTTATCGTTATATTAATTTAAATTATTATTATTATTCATATAATAGAATTATAGGCCTATTAATCTTAAATTTAGGTCCTGAATCTCACATTTAGAACCTGATCGCACCTCTACCCAGAGGTTCTTCATGTCAAGAGTTTGAATATCTTTTTATGGCTTCTCTCCAATTAATTCTGACCAAGTCATACATGTGATAATATTCTCAGGTAATCACTGTGGATGCCCTGTACAAAGATTTAGCCTGTGTCATCAACCCTCTACATTGCGACTAAATCTTACTCTGGGCGACTAAATAATGTCTAACATTAGCCATTGGCTAATAAATTCTTAGATTTTACACGCCAGTGTGTGTGTGAGAGGCGTTCAACACAGATTTTCACTCGATAAACACGTGGGGATTTGCAAGGGATTATGATTTATTTATGGTGTGGATGTTTTTTGGCTCTCTGCCAATCATACGAGATTCTTCGGAGAGATAGTTTTAATTTTAGACCACAGAGTGAAAGAAAGAGATATATAAAGATAGCAGCTTAGTCCGTCAGCTTTTCAGCCAAAGCTGCTCGCTCACTGATTACCTGAGACATCAGGTTAGGTGACGTCTGGGATCTTCAGGTTGGCTGGAAAAATAAAACAAAAAAGTGATGAGTGACTCATGAGTTCTGAAGATATCAGGTGCTCACAGTGCGAAGCAGAAAGACTGAATTGAAATTGGATTAAAGGAAAGAATCAAAGGATGTCTTAATGTCTCAACAGCTCTAGTATTGTTAAATTTTGACGTGGATCTCTTAGGATGTCCTTATCTGCCTGGTTGTCTGCTCATTAGAGACATAGTTAAATGTGTGTGTGTGTGTGTGTGTGTGTGTGTGTGTGTAAAATAGTATATCAGTCTGGCGAGTAAACAAAAAAATGTACTAGCCAATGGCGATTATATTGCCAAGGTGTGCGTAGAGGGTTGGTCATGCATTGAAATTTTCCATGCAGAACTAAACTTTCCCTTTCTGAGGACATCTCAAACTGCAGCCTTTTGCTGCTCTGTCATGCTTGAGTTCCTCTTTCAGTCTAAACGTCTGCTACTGCCTCTACTGCAGAGTTGTAGCCAGAGTAGGCACTCCAACCTTGGTGTAACATGACCTTATGTGGAACTTACCCCCGTTGCCCTGTTGCTCTCCATGGATCATTTTACATCCTAATTAGGGGATAGTTAGATGGGGATGTCAGGCGATGTATGATCTTTGACGTACTTTCCTGTAGTAATAAATAAATCAGTGTCAGTCACCCACATTTAGGATTTGTTTCTTTCGTTATTAGTTTCTGTATTTGATTGACGGTCCTAAGTAGATGTATTAAAAAGCTTGTTGATTTTTTTCATTTCCATTTTAATCAGTGGGGACCTTTAACCAAGGCAGCCTAGCACATTTAATCTTACTTTTAGATAACTTTTTCAATGTATTAAATTAAAATACCATCACTTATATTATATCATTGATATATGTGTGTATGTATGTTGTTGTTTTTTTCATTTCCACAAATCCTATAGTGATATTAGATATTGAGACTAATACTTTGATACTTTTCCTTTGTAATGGGGAAACATAAACACCTCCCCATTTTATTACATTGAAAGCCTTTTTATTAACAGTATGTAAACAACTTGCCCTTGATGAATAACGAGAAAGCTATATACTCTCACCCATAAAGTATATGGTTGGGTGGGTTTCTTAGTCACTGGGAACATCAAAGCTGGTCTTGTGAAGTGTTTAACTACATGCATAGGGCCCTATGAAATGTGTTTCATTTTTTCTCAAATTCCGTTTTATTTTTTTCAAAATTTCGTTTTTTCCATTTTCATTTTTCTGGACTTCTTTTTTTTTAATGGTTAAATTAAATGTATTAATCAAAAGCATGTCTAATTCATTAAAATCATGAAACTTATACAATTCAACATCAATTTATTGAATGTTTAACCAAAATTGCATGTTTAGGGCCCTATGAAATGTTCTATTTTTTTTTCTCAGCTTATGTTTTATTGTTACCAATTTCTGGGCTTTAGCAGGTCTAATTATTTGAATGCATAAAAGCTACTTTTATTTATTCTTAATAACAGCCTTATGATTTTTTTTCTTTAGAAATTCTGTGTTGTGTATTTAATTTTTCTGGTTATCAAATGAAGGCATAAAACATTAATTTAATTTATCTTTTAATTAATGAAAAAAAATTTTTTTTGACAAAGGGGATTTACTATTAAAATTAAAACATGGAAGAAATATTGTGGGATTATTTCTTAAAAAATAAAGTTGTAATAATTTTAGTAGTAGTAGTATTTTGTACGTTCTACTGAACAATAGTAATATATTTCTTGCACAATGTCTTCAAGTTAAACTGAACTTTTATTTTTACGGGTTGCCGTGAATACCTTTAAATTTCTGTGTGCATATATGACGCTAACTGTTAGTTTTACTCAAATG
Organism: Sinocyclocheilus rhinocerous; assembly: GCF_001515625.1. Taxonomy (NCBI): domain Eukaryota; kingdom Metazoa; phylum Chordata; class Actinopteri; order Cypriniformes; family Cyprinidae; genus Sinocyclocheilus; species Sinocyclocheilus rhinocerous. Next base: position 2,200,697 of record NW_015662167.1, on the reverse strand, counting down.
AAACGGTAAAATGCTCATGAAGTACTCGCATGCAGATCATGCAGGATTCATATTTAAATAGTCTTTTTGCAGCTTAATATTTACAGATACTAGTCCATATCGTCATTTGATTTACGTGTAATGACCTACTTTTGATTAATTCATCCAAACTTTGACAAATTCCGTGACATTCCGCGTTAAACAGTAAACTCTGTTTTTATGACTGGATTCCGCAATTCCGTCCGTGTTTTCCGCATCGCAGAAATCATAGGGCCCTACAACAGAATTTGTTACTATCTGTTACTGTTTGTTGCAAGCGGTGACTGTGCAGCAACAGAGCTAAACCCAGCCTTGAGTATGAGTATGACTCGGTCCGGACTTTCTATATATGGCATCATTCAGAGGAATTTATGACTGGGTGTAACTATAAAGCTGCATGACCAGGAATCCCTGGTCAAATTCCTCTGCAGCTCGGTCCAGTTGATTCCTTCCCTGTCACCTGCTTCTGCCATATTTTATTCATTTATTTTAGACATTTTTGTGTGCATTAGCATTTCTTAAAGTGTCCCTGGGACTGTAGTATATTGACAACACATGCCTCTTGCCTCATATAACATGGCTCCTTTCCTGCATTGTCTTTTAAAAGCAAATGGGTAAGCTGGAACATCAACAAAAGATGAAACTACTGACCTGTGACTTAATCCTCTAATCTCTAGCGTGCCGCCGCGTTGTGCAACCACAGATTCCAGTGCATTATCATTCTGGGAAAAGGGTAAGTCTTTATAGTGGGTGGCTGCTTTTGAACTGTAACTGTTGCTCTTTGAATTGGTCGTCGGTACATCGCTAAGGGTTTTCCCTAGATGCAGTAACTTAAAATAGGTAGTTTTTTTTAAATTTTATTAGTAAGGTATTGCACTTCAAACACATTGTTTGGCTCAGTTTTATGCACTCTCTGAGTGTGTATTTGTATGAATAGAGAAATGGCAATATTCCTCATGGCCAACAGTATGATTCTGAACACTGAACTTTCACATTTTTAGCCTGTAAACTGAAACTTGCAGACTTGCTGAGAATAACCTTCGTCAAAGATAAATAATGTTGCATCTGTAATACTAAAGTGTGTGGGTTTGAAATCACCAACTTTAGTCCATATTTTCATCAACCCTCGCTGGTATTCCCCCTCTGACTCATGTTGTCTCAGTTCTTCATTTCCTAAGGGATTAGCCCCCTGTGACGCATCACACACCACACTCACAACCTTGTGAAGCATTTTTGTCTCTGCATGTGTTCTGGTTGATATCTGCATTATTGCTCTGTTTTAATTTTTAAACATCTGATTTAATGATCCATTAAGGTGCAGATTCATAATTACTGTGCATTGTGGTTGACGCAGATTATGCATCCCTCTTCTCTCTCGCGTTCTGCCACTTTTTTTGGTATCCGCCATTGTGTGTGAGTCCTATTGCGAATCTGCGCCTGCCGGAAGGTAATGTGTTTCTTTTTGAGGAGGGTGCTGGAATGACAGCCAAGAGAAGGGAGGGGTTGTTGCAGTAAAAAGTTGCGAAATGACTGTAGGTGTCAAAGAGTCACATTTTAACAATTAATGATGCAGCAGCAGCCAGCTCTGCCAGGCAATAAACTCTTTAATATGTTGTTAATTACTTCTGAGAGATTGGATATTGATTGAAAAGCAAAACGGGTTTAATTATAACCCAAGTGTTAATGTCATCCCAAGTGTTGACAATTTTAGGCCTACGTGAGATGAACTTGAAATGGCTAAAGCCATTTAGTCCTTTTATTTCGGCTTGTTTATTCGCTCGTTGTGACTAAGGCCCAATCCCAATTCTATTTTATACCCCTTCCCCTCCCCCTCCGCCTACCCCTTCCCCTTGTCCCTTGAAACAGAGTGTCAAGGGGTAGGGGTGAAAATATTCCCCTAAGAATTGGGACACCACTACTATGTCATCATACGTCGTCTAGCTCCTACAATACACACACCTATACTGGTGTGCTGCTGTGCATTAGAGCCTTTAATTACGGTGGTTATCGCCCTGATCAGACATGAAAATATGTTGTGGCACTATCGTGCAGTCTATAATGATATGATGTTAGTTGGCAAATATTAGCGATTTTTTGCAAACATTTCTTTGAGTAACATGACCGTAAATATGAACTCACGTTTTAATGTAGTGTAACATAAAACAAATTATTACTTTTCGTATTAATGCCAAAAATGCTTACATTTATGTGTCTTTTTGTTCGCTCGGGCAGCCATGTTGCCCCAGAAGCCGGTTTACGCTGAGATAATTCATACCCCTTTGTTTGAAGTGTGGTCCCGAAAAATCTTCGTTTGAAGGGCTATCTGGCCCTTCCCCTTCCCCCTACTCCTCCAACCAAAAGAGAATCGAGACACCCCTACCCCTTCACGTGAACGTGCGAAATCTATCTGGCCCTTCCCCTTCCCCCTACTCCTCCAACCAAAAGAGAATCGAGACACCCCTACCCCTTCACGTGAACGTGCGAAACGGATGGGTAGGGGAAAGGGGAAGGGCTAAGGGGTAGAATTGGGATTGGGCCTTGGTTTAGGGCTGGACAATAATGCAATATCAATATGTATCGAGAGATAATTTTTTTCAATAACAGTGATATGATTTTTAAACATTTTCGATATACATTACCAGTGTTTCCCATACATTGATTTATTTGTGGCGTTTGACTTCGTTGAATAAACATGAGCACTGCACGTTTCAAAATCAAAACAGGTCGCGGGTGTTTTATATGAATGTATCTCTGAAGGGAAAGGACTGTCTTCAGAAAAGTTTCGATGGCATTTTTATTTTATCTGATAAAGAAGCGTTCATGAGCGGAGCTGCTTTGATTACAGCCATTACTGGAGAAACCGCTAGTTCTACCACTCTCAAAGCGCCTCCTGCTGGCAGACAATCAGTTTGCATTTTCAATAAGCCCCTCTCCAGCAACATGTTTTTGTTGTTGATCTTTTTTTTTTTCTGCAGCAACTTTTCATACTCTTTATACTGGCTAAAGCACATTTGTTTTAATCTATAAGAATAATCAGCTTACACTGCCAGTCAAAATTTTTGGAACAGTAACATTTTTTGTTTTTTTTTAAGAATACCCTTTTGCTCACCAAGCCTGCATTTATTTGATCCAAAGTACACCAATAACAGTAACATTTTGAAATACTTTTACTATTTAAAATAACTGCTTTCTATTTGAAAATATTTGAAAATATAATTTATTCCTGTGATCAAAGCTGAATTTTCAGCATCATTACTCCAGTCTTCAGTGTCACATGATCCAGAAATAATCATTCTAATATGCTGATTTGCTGATTATCAATATTTAAAACAGTTGAGTACATTCCTTTTTCAGGATTCTTTGATGAATAGAAAG
>NW_015662167.1:2193915-2196774 GCF_001515625.1 Sinocyclocheilus rhinocerous | reverse complement strand
TTTCAGCATCATTACTCCAGACTTCAGTGTCACATGATCCTTCAGAAATCATTCTAATATGCCGATTTGCTGATTATCAATATTTAAAACAGTTGAGTACATTCCTTTTTCAGGATTCTTTGATGAATAGAAAGATCCAAAGATCCTCATTTATCTGAAATAAAAAGCTTTTGTAACATTATACATTATTCCATTCAAAAGCTTGGAGTCCGTATGATTTCTTTCTCTTTTTTGGAAAGAAATTATAGAAATTAATACTTTTATTTAGCAAGGATTCTTTAAATTGATCAAAAGTGATGATAAAGACATTTATAATGTTACAAAATATTTCTATTTCAGATAAATGCGGTTCTTCTCAACTTTCTATTCATCAAAGAAACCTGAAAAATTCTACTCGGCTGTATTCAACATAATAATAAATTATTTTTGAGCAGCAAATCAGAATATTAGAATGATTTCGGAAGGATAATGTGACTGGAGTAATGATGCTAAAAATATAGCTTTGAAATCACAGGAATAAATTTCATTTTCAAATATTTTTCAAATAGAAAACAGTTATTTTAAATAGTAAAAATATTTCAAAATATTACTGTTTTTGCTGTATTTTGGATCAAATAAATGCAGGCTTGGTGAGCAGAAGAGAATTCTTTAAAAACATTAAAAATCTTACTGTTCAAAAACTTTTGACTGGTAGTGTATGTTAGCCTATAGTTTGAAGTTAAAGATATTAATATTAATTAGGTGAGTCTGAGACGATTATTTGACAGTGATTTCACATTTCTTCTGTGTATGAAGGCTAAATACAAATAAAAGGTGAACATTAATTAAATTTTTTTTTTTCTTCTAAAATATTTTATGGTTTTATATGAGGTGTCATAGACTTCAATTTAAATTCATTTTTCATAAGTTTGTATGCACAGACATCTGTTGTGAGCGTTCTTGGAAGTTTTTACAAGGCTTTTTAAAAATAATGTTCATATCGATATCGGAATTATATTGTATCGACTGAAATATAAATTTTGGCCGTATCGTCCAGCCCTAACTTAGTTAAAGAACTGTGACAGATTTAACCAGATAGATCACGATAAACTGTCAGAATATTCAGAAGGAATATATTTTGGAATTGGAAAAAATGACATATGAGTGAGATTTATCAGTAGTAGAGATTATTGTCATTATACCTACAGTAGAGCAATTAACGTTAATTTAGTTCAGACAAACTCCAGAAATTTAAATCCTTTATTAAAGAGTCTTCCCGTCTGAAAGTTACGAAGCATATCCAAAGCAATAGAATGCTACATGCATTCGTGATTGTCTCTCATTTCATTTCTTTTTTTTTTTTATAATGCAAGTGAGCATTGGATTGTGTCTGCTGCTGCTCTGAGGTCCCATTGTGCTGCCTGCTGCAGAGAGTCGAAGAGCTTAGCATTTAATTGCCAAGGAAAGGAACAGGGAATTCTGATGAGAAAGGGGGCTTTCAAGAATGCCAAGGACAAATGATTATTTTTGCCAGAGCCTTAAGTACTTTATTTGAGATTCAACAGTGGGCTTTGGCTGGCACTGGTCGACGCTTCCCAGGGGAGAATATGTGTTAATATGGGGGCCGCGGGCTCACAAAGCAGTGTAATTGGGTTCGCATGGTTGGTGTCAGGGCAGCGGCACCGCTTCGTACACAAAGGGCACCTCCCAGCCTAGCTGCCAGGGACTCGGAGACAATCCCCCTCCTGATCAGGGTTGTAATTCACTGGAAGGGCTTATTGAATTACTGGAATGCTGAGCGTCATTTTGTAAGGGCCCGCAGATTGCACGATGAGCCGAAGGCCTTGTGTTTGTTAGCGTGTACAGCTCTTAGCCGCCCGGCTCTGAAAAGCACTGCGAGTGGTGGCAGACTGCTGAGAAAATCTCTCTTAATATCCCCAAATAGCATAATTACTCTTGCATAAATTCAAATTCCTTCCTCCCTTTTCAGTAATTATTTGAGTGTATCTGCATCAGAGGTTACAAAGCCTGTTGTCTCTGCTTTTAACCCCATGTGACATCCTGGAGCTGATTAGACTGTAAGGATTTTTTTTTTGCTCTCTCAGTAGGCACTAGTGCAGTGTCTGCAGCTGGAGGCTGATATGTGATTCAGTAGTAAAGGATAAAATTGTTTGTTGTACCTTTTCGTTCTTTGCATTCTGCATCTGGCAATCTGAGGTCTGCTCAGAATAGTTATATTGTGAGAATGAAGGTTGCACCACAACAATCATTATTTAGCACTCTGATGGACTAATGTTTTAGTCATGATGTGTTTTTGTTGTTTTTGATTTAATTTCCCCATTGTGTATATAGATGTTTGCCATTCAATCTTGGTTAAATAGGCAGAAAAATTTTATAGAGGTCATCAGCTCTGCTCACCCCGCCCCTCTCTTCTGTGGGGTGACGAGCCATGATACGGTTTACTAAGCCGCGGAACTTGCTAACTAGCATGTTATTAGGAAAGGCGATTTGCAAAGATTCATAAAAGAATCTTATACTTCTGTAGGTGAGGCTGTATCACAAATGATTCGCGCAAACTTAAATGCATTTAGGTAGATCGAGGGCGCATTCCCTTCAAAAACAAAGGTAATCCACTACATCTTCAGCGGCTCAGATGTCGAGAGTAAATGACGACTGCTATGTTCATTATTACTAGTGATCGACCGATATTGATTTTTTATAACAGATACCGATACCAATTATTTGCGTTTATGTTCCCGATAACCGATATGCAGAACCAATATTTATTTACTGTTATAAAGAACATACTTCACTTTGGTTTTTCCTCTTTTCTGTCATCTTTTTTTTTTTTTTTTTTGGGGTTGAAAATTAACATTCTTT
>NW_015662167.1:2190849-2191163 GCF_001515625.1 Sinocyclocheilus rhinocerous | reverse complement strand
GTCCATGTTCCTTTAAATGCTAATGAGCTCTGCTCACCCCGCCCCTCTCTTCTGTGGGGTGACGAGCCATGATACGGTTTACTAAGCCGCGGAACTTGCTAACTAGCATGTTATTAGGAAAGGCGATTTCATAAAAGAAATAAAAGAATCTTATACTTCTGTAGGTGAGGCTGTATCACAAATGATTCGCGCAAACTTAAGGTAGATCGGGTAGATCGAGGGCGCATTCCCTTCAAAAACAAAGGTAATCCACTACATCTTCAGCGGCTCAGATGTCGAGAGTAAATGACGACTGCTATGTTCATTATTACTAG
>NW_015662167.1:2190138-2190733 GCF_001515625.1 Sinocyclocheilus rhinocerous | reverse complement strand
TTTTTTTTTTTTTTTTTAGGTGTTGAAAATTAACATTCTTTCATGTTAAATTTAATCTTCATATAACAACAATAAAAAACAATGTATTTATAAAAAAGCATCAACAGCAACAACACTAACATTAACAATAAGCAAAATAAATGTAGAATGTCCAATGTTTTCAAATGGAGAAAATAAATAAAGGACAGGAGTCATATCAACTTAATTTTAAACTACAGTTTTAGTAGGTTTATAAGCTGTTTAATAGCTACAGAGTCAAAAATAATTCACTGAATAATATTCTCTGGAATATTGGAATATAACAAACAAAACATATTTTATTGAATTTCTCAACTGGAATGTTTTATCAGAATTATTAATAATGTTTTTGTCCTTCTAGATTATGAAATACCTGCTGACAGCGCAGTTTATCTATGCATTTACACAGAACTATACTCAAACTGCGATCGCTCGTGGAGATAATTAATTTCCATAGAGTTGTATTTATTTAGATGTTTATTAGCAAAATAATGGTTATATAGTAAATGTTAATACAATTTAGGGGTGTTTTAAACAAGTGAATCTTGTTAAAAGTTACATGCGGTGGCCGTGCTGG
>NW_015662167.1:2189187-2190064 GCF_001515625.1 Sinocyclocheilus rhinocerous | reverse complement strand
CAAAGTTACGTCTTTATTGGGAGAGGACTTGACGGATTGCCTACGTGACTCCGACTTAACGAGACTAATGATGAGCAAATAGACAACAGAGAGAGAATTAAATTCAGCGCTTTTATTTCCAACATGCGCTCATTCATGGCTGCATATTATTTAATTCAGGCAAAGTTACGTCTTTATTGGGACAGGACTTGACGGATTATTTTACATGACTCCGTGAGTTGGTCTCTATTTCTTAGAGCCAAGCGGCATAATCTACATATCAGGCATTTATGTAATGCATCTAATTTGTGCATAAATGGCTGTTATGTTAAATAAAGTTTACTAACTATAGCAACTATATCAAGTACCTGCATGCCGTTGTTGTTGTCTCGTCTCCCCTCAGACATGCTGCAATGGCGATCCTGCGCGCAATTCTCAAAACACCCACAAGATGGTGGCTTTTATCGGTGAATCCGATATAACAAAACCGATATCCGATTATGGTAAAATGCTTAAATATCGGGAAAAATATCGGTAAATCGATATATCGGTCGATCTCTAATTATTACATCCAACAACAGAACACCTCAATCGCTTTGGAGCCATTCTTGTCTACTCCTGCTCCGACGTCGAAACGATGGCGGACTGATGACAGCTCATTTAGAGCGGGTCTAAGATAAAACGCTAGTGTTAATCAACAGTCGTGGGAGGGCCTGGGTCTGTGTGACGTCACACAGACAGGCATCTGAGAATGGCTTGATATGAGCAAGGGGAAATGATTTAACGAGATAAAAAAAAAAAACACTGGGTGGATCTTTATCATTATAGGGTGGTTGTGTACACATACTGCCAACACACATTTCAGTTCAAACAACTTGTAAAAGTGCATGTAGCATCC
>NW_015662167.1:2183594-2187237 GCF_001515625.1 Sinocyclocheilus rhinocerous | reverse complement strand
TTATTACATCTATTACATCCAACAACAGAACACCTCAATCGCTTTGGAGCCATTCTTGTCTACTCCTGCTAAACGATGGCAACGATGGCGGACTGATGACAGCTCATTTAGAGCGGGTCTAAGATAAAACGCTAGTGTTAATCAACAGTCGTGGGAGGGCACTGGGTGGATCTTTATCATTATAGGGTGGTTGTGTACACATACTGCCAACACACATTTCAGTTCAAACAACTTGTAAAAGTGCATGTAGCATCCGATGACCCCTTTAACATCCAATAACTTCCTGATACAGCCAAATTAAAAAATCCAGCTATTTAGATGTACGCCCACAGTGTACGCCCACTTTTTCAGGTTATGGAAGTATTTTTCCATAGGGATTTTATTGAAAGCGTAATAAGCCATGATCCAAACAATACTGTACAGCTACAAGGTCAATCACAACATTGCAAAAGTTGATGCCCGAATATAAGACGACCGTGATTATAAGACGACCCCCCCTTTTTCCAGATGTACCTTTTGGAAAAAGGCTTTTTAAAAACCAAATTTTTTTTTTCTCAGTAAAACACATTTTGTCTTCAATTATTTTCATATTGCATATTTTTCCTATTTTAATTTTTGTTTTGAAAGTATGGTAAAAACTGGTAAAATGTACCAACAATCACATTAAAAAAATATACACTTTTTGATATACCATAAAAAAAAAAAATAAATAAAACAGGTAGCCCACCTGAATTAGGACATTTAGGCTATCCATCTAATAGTAGCCTACCAAAATCTTATTAACAGTAGAAGTTAAATCTTACTGTAGTCTTCAAATCTGGGTACTGTCTTACGTTTTAAAATCACAAAGGGAGTTTGGTCCCATCAGGCTAACGTGACAGTCACGACTCATGCAGCTGTAAGGTTTTCTTTTTCTTTTGTTTTTACTCGCGATCTTTACAACATGCATTACATTACGTATTTCATGGCACACTCGTTTTATGCGCATTTGGCGCCACCTATTGTTGTGGGTGTATTATTGACATGTCAAAGTCTAGACCCTGAATATAAGACGACCGTGTTTTTTCAGATGTATTTCCAAGAAAAAAACATCGTCTTATATTCGGGTCAGTACGGTATATCATGATATGGTAATTTTTTATTTTATCTTTATTTATAAGAACAGATTTAAGTAACAAAAAATTGCAAGTAAAGTGTTTTTAGGTACAGTAGATATATTTAACAGTAGCGTTTTAAGTAAGAGATAATGCAGACATTGAATAAAGTAATCAGTGTACAAGTAAAGCACTGCATAGTCTTAACTGTATAAATTAAACATTCATACATTGTTCCTTAATTAAAGCTACTAAAATTAGTCAAGATCAGTGAGTGATTTTTTTTCTCTTTTGCTTTTGATGTTTGATTAACATTATAGATATAGACAGTAGTAGGCATGGGCCGGTATGAGATTTTGACGGTATGATAACCTTAAGCAAAAATATCACGGTATTGTTGTTACAGCTCTAAAATGTGTTAATTTGAAATGTCTGGCTCAAAAAAAAAATATATATATGAGCAACATACAGAATATTTGGAACAGTAGAGACAAGTTGCAATAAACAATAAACGGCCGGTTGCCGATCGCGTAAGTTCCAGAGGAAGCACCTTCGGCCGTCATACACACATGTGACTGACCACTTGCTCGCACCAACAGGAGGGGGAGGGGGCGTGCTACTCTCTACACTGCACTCATTCTGAGGGATTCCTACACTTTCAGTCTTTGAGGAGACATGAAAAACAGCGCATACCGCAGGAACGGTATAAAGGAAAATTTTAGCGGTTTTGAAACCGTGAAGTTTTCAAATCGCGGTATACCTTGAAACCGGTAATCGGCCCATGCCTAGACAGTAGTAGGAATTAGGGCTGGGTTTTCACAATTCGATTAAATTCTCATTCACAAGCTTTCGATTCGATTACCAATTCGATTACCAATTCGATTCAATATCGATTATTTTGGATGCATATCAGGTACAGTACATGCCAAATTTTCTCAAGGAAAAAAAAATCTCTCAACTAATGCTGTAAAATATACATGAGAGTCTGTTGGCACTACATTATAATATTGAAGGTTAAAATTGGCTGATTTGTGTTATACAACTGCTTAAATTGCACTTAATGAAGTTTTATAATAATTAAGTTACAATTACTTCAGTTAGTTTTTTTTAAATATACACATTTAAATAGTGGCTGTCATAAAAACTTGGACGGATTTATTCAAACATAAATAAAACATTAAAGAACGGTAAAAAATTATAATGAATTGTGCATATATTTAGCAGAATGCTCCTCTCTATAGTTTATTTTTCTGGCTGACTATCGAGTTTATGGTCACCAAATATGCTTTCTGAGGTAAATGTGATGTTACATGAATTGTGAATTGCGCGGCTGAAACACTGATTGAGCGATTACATGAGACAGGATACGGATTGTAAAGTTGTACTCTTTCTTTCAACTTACCTTTGGATGTTTAGTCATGCTTATGTTGTGCTGAAACTGGTATTAATGTGGAGGAGATGATCAGTTCATGTGCGCCTTGCATTGCCACGTCTGTTGAACCAAGGCGCTACAGCAATCTGTCACTCCACATTAAACAGCGCCAAAACGGCATTTATTGTTTGAATACTGCAATACAATGGACATAAATTGAAATCGGAGACTTTGTTTCATATTAAAAGTACCAACGCACAATGCTTATTGCGATTTATTTGATGGGAGGTGCACTTCAATGTTCCATCCATTGATTGAAAACAGGCTAGACTAATCGATTCTTGGGATTTAAGAATCTATATTGTTTCGTAAAAATGAGAATCGATTAAAATCGAGATATCAATATTTTTTTACCCAGCCCTAGTAGGAATATTAGCCTGCTGTCACTTTAAGAGCTGTACAGATCCAATTTATTGATACACAGGCGTTTTCTTAAAAAAAGCTTTTTGTTGAAGTATACTGTTGAAGTATTTGTTAACAAATTGTAGAGTATATTTGTGGAAATTTCTAATACCACATTAAGAATAGCCTACATGCCTCCACCCAATACAGAACCAAACCAAAACAGTGATCTCAAAACCACAATAAGTACCGAACCGAGGGAAAGGGCTACAGTCCCATTAAACATTGGGAATGATAATTGATCTAAAAATGATGATGAAATATAAAACTAATGATTTAATGTTTATTATAAGTATAGAAAAAATATATTTTGTTTAATGCAGAATATGCAAATGTAAAAATATTTATATGGTTTTGTTGTAAGAGATTAATTCATTTGCAGTGCTTCATTGGAATGGATTGTCGCTAGAGTTCTTTCAGTGTGATTTGCTTGTTTCAGTACTTAGATTGGTGATTTGAAAGCATTTCTTTGCAGAGTCATAGTGTCACGGTACGGGTGTTCTAAAGAACAGGCAGGACGACGAAGATGACGAATCAAAGGATATTTAATAAAGAAACAGGAAATCCAGACAGGGTAGACATCAACATAGGCAGGAACATGGACATTGACATTGGCAATAACCGGCAAACTAGACTACAATAGGCAGGAACTAATATAGGGCAGATAACGAGGGGCAGACAGGTGAGCACAATAAGGTGATTAACTGATAATGAG
>NW_015662167.1:2160705-2182740 GCF_001515625.1 Sinocyclocheilus rhinocerous | reverse complement strand
TCTGGCTCGCGGATCGCGGCGGGAAATGGCTCTCCGTCATCGGTGGGCTCAGGCTGATGCTCCGTACCGCGGGGAGATGGTGGGCTGGGCTCTGGGTCCGGAGTGGCGAGATCCTCCACGGGGCCGATGGTGAGTGGCGACCCATTTCTCGCCAGAGTCCACTCCACAAAGGCAGCAAATTCCTCCCGATGATCATCTTCGGACGATCGCGTTCTGCACTCGGTGTTCAGACTTGCCTCATAGAAAGTGCAGAGCACGTCGTCCGGATAGCGGGTGATGTTAGCGACCAACAGGAACTGTCTGGTATGGTCCTCGAGAGTCTTGTCTTCCTGCTCCAGCAGGAGGAGGAGGAATTCGGGGCGCGTGAAGGGATCCATGGGGTAAACACAACGGAAAGAAAAACACTGAGGAAAAAACGGAAAACAAACGGAGGGGAGAACACTGATGTTAAACTGTTTTGGGGTCGGTTATTCTGTCACGGTACGGGTGTTCTAAAGAACAGGCAGGACGACGAAGATGACGAATCAAAGGATATTTAATAAAGAAACAGGAAATCCAGACAGGGTAGACAGCAACATAGACAGGAACATGGACATTGACATAGGCAATAACCGACAAACTAGACTACAAGAGGCAGGAACTAATATAGGGCAGATAACGAGGGGCAGACAGGTGAGCACAATAAGGTGATTAACTGATAATGAGGACAGGAACAACCAAATAAGGACACAGAGGGAGAAACCACAATCGACAGTCCACAGGGGTGTGACACATAGTTATTGTAGTTGTTTTTTTGTTTGTTTGTTTGTTTGTTATTTAAACCACGAATTCCACTAAGATTCACATCATGGCTACTGGCAAGTGCGATTCTCTGTGTATTCATTATGTCATGAAAACTAATGTGTTACCTTACATTATTCTGTCACTGTTAGTAAAATCTATGATATACTGTGGCATTACTTTGTATGCAAAGTAGTGTGTTTGGCATTAAAAAGTGCAGTTTTCTCACAGTGTTTGCAAGAGAAGCCAGATGATGCTACATTGTCTTATATGTCATTTAAAACGGATTCGCTTTTTTGTAAAAATGACTGACGGATTTGATTTGTCAGTGTTTTTCAAATTTAGTACATGACACTTTTATTTTAATTTTTTTGGTTGATGCATTCTCTCTGTATGAGCGCATTGGGCGGGAATTCAGTGTCCATTTGTCTTAGCTGCATTCCTGGCCCTTTGTGCTTTTTAAAATCCTGCGGCTTTCACGTTAACCTACCATTAACACGGTGCTACATTTATGATTATCAGCTGCTCGTATGCGTGCAGCTCTCCATTTCTCTCCAGCCAGAGTGGCACTTTGCTGTGACTGGCAGATTAATTATGGAGTACATGCATGCGTCCCTTGTAGACGGCTGAGCCGGGGAGGTGGGAATCTGCCCTCATGTAAAGCAATGAGACTGGCGCTCGGAGGACACAGCACCCCGGCCAATGTGTATCTGCCAGACCTCGTTACTGGAACAGGGCTACTCCGACGCCTCGGATCTCCCGGTCTGTGCATGCTGCCTTAAAGGAGTCTCTCTGGCAGGCCCGAGATCAGCACTGGCATCCGACAGGCCAGGATGAGCGGCGGTCTCACTGTGACAAGCCCTGATCTGCTGCAGGCTGTAATAAGCTGAACAATGCGCTCGGCTGGCAGTGTGCGCAGCGGAGTGATAATTGACACATCCTAAAAATGCGAGTAACGACTGGGTTATTAATGCTCTCACCCTGGGGGTGGTTTCAATGCAACCATTAAGCCTTTAATGGAGAGGGAAGACTGACATTTAAAAGCTGTTGCTGTTACCTACTTTTCCATTTAATGAAGATGAGTCTTCGGGCTGGCCGCAGCGAACAATTACAGCACTTCGACATTCAGGCGAAACAATGAGCCGTTGCTATTTTAGTTATTCTTGTTTTCAAAAATAACTCCAGAGCAGTGCCTAGGGCGTTGGAAAAAATGAGGAATCTCCTTTTTACTCTGGGGCAGGTGAGCGTGTTTCCCACCCCTCCCTGTTTTCTCTTTCATGATCGCTAAGACAACACAAGCCTTTCTACACGCCGTAATAATGTTGTTGATGTAGAAGACATGGCCAGAGTTTCGGTTAGGAGTAGAAAAGCCAAGGGCTTGTTACTAGGTTACATCACTGTTTTTGTTGTGAAGCGGTGTGCCAGGTCTTCAGGCGCTGTGGAAGGAGCTCACAGAGAGTGATTCCCCTCTGCCAAAGCCAAGTTACCATCCCCCCAACGGGGCCTTCTCCACCGCAAGTCTGCTTACTAATCCACACATCCATGTACACACACGAGTTTGCTCGCGTTCTCTTTTAACACTGTGATCGGATGATATTGAGTTTTGGAAAGAGATTGCTCCCAGTAATTGTCGTCTTTGAATTACAGTAGGATCGCATTTGCCTTTGTATATTTTACCTTGAGAATTCTCAAGCGTTTCTTAATGCACTCTATAAGACAATGAATATTAACACTCAGAGCATTTGCACAGTTTGTGAGTTGTTACTAAACCGCTCTCATTGTTTCAACATGGCCTTGTTGGTAAAATCTACCTTTTGCATATAACTCACATATGCATATACATATATATTAATGTATGTAATTTTATAATTTGTTTTATAGAAGACATTCAATAATAACACTTTTCAGTGCATACTTTTTATGTGCTTTTATAATTTTTTTAAAAATATTTCAATTTTGCTTTTATCTAGGAATTTGCTTTAATTTAGGTATTTTAGTACTTATTTTATTTCATTTAAAAAGGCAACATTTTTTTCTTTTTAAGCACCTAAAACACTTAAACGTTTAACCTTTTGTCAAATAGCAAATGTGTATCAAATATAGGTGAGAATCTTCACTTGCTTCACGATTAGATTCGGTTACGATTCAGAGGGTAGCGATTTGTTTATAAATGATGTTAACAATGCTTTACTTTTTTTCCCTCATTTTAAATCTATTTAGCAGAAGCATGCATGTAGAATAAATAATACAGAAATATAATCAAATGTAAGAATAATCACTTCATAGTTTTTAATTAATTATTTGCAAATAAATTGATTATTAATTAAAGCTGCAAAAGATATTCAGTCAAGATCAGTCAAGAGTGTTTACCCTTTTCTTTTGTTGTTTGATTAACATAAATCACCCAGACAGCAGCAGGTTAATGCACAGGTCTAATATAATATTACACATCAGATTTCCCCCCCAATTTTTTTCTGTTCAATTAAGACATAACCAGTTGTATTTACCTGAATGCTCACCAAGACAGATATTTTGAAATAATTCTGTCTATCTGTCTATCTACAAGTGCTTTGCTTCCTAAGCACATATGCAACTTTATTTAATCATATATAAGAAGTGTAGCCTACGGTATTTACAATAAAACAGTACATTAATATGTATGATAGGCCTATTTAATTACATTTTGTAAAATATTGATTCTTTTGTGTTAATGCATCAATGCAGAAGTGTTCACATCAGCATCGTAAAAACAATTACATTCTGCAGCTCTAGTATCAAATGGTAAATCATTTTGGCTCAAGTAGTAGTAATCAGTACTATTTTCTTAATTCAAAGCAGTGACATGCATTTGTTGTAATCAGTTCCCAGGGGGCTACTGACTTCAGTAGACTGAACTGCCTAACTCTGTGGATGTGTGCATAATGGCCACCAGCCATATCCCTTTTCAGTGCCAGTTAATGCATGCTCATCTGCAGCAAAGGCCTGTAACAGAGTCATCTGTATAGGTGCCACTGTTAATGAGGGGAGATGCAGGCTGCATTTTACTGCCTGGCACTGCAGAGGTGCGCTAATTACCACAGCAGCGCTCCTGAGAGCAGTGCATCCCTGGGTGATGTGCATGGAGTCAAAATGGCAGCAGCCCTGTAGCAAGTAGGTGATGCTTGAGACTTGAACCTTTATCTGCAGATTTCATCATTCAGAATTCTTGCAGGGATACTTCTGTGGTTTGTGGGATGGTGATGTGAATATTAAGTGCACAGAATGCCTCATTCTGCATGCATAATTTGGCATTTTTGTAATGCATTACTTTATTAGTCAAAGCCTTAAAATACATTGTGCATTATGCACGTGGCATGAATAGCCTCACAAATATTAAAATATTTATCCTAAGTCCAAATTAACATTTAATCAGCTTTTTTTTTTGTTATAAGAACTGTTCTATATAAGTGTTTTATAAGTTCACCTGAAGTATTTTAGCATTGTTTTGGTCACTCTGACCTTCCAAAAAAAATCAGATGACTTAGTTAAAACTTGATGTGAAAGTTTTGAACTTTGCTTCAGTTATTTTATTGCAGCTTTTTATATCTGATGCTTTTTTGTAGGGCTGTGCAAAAAATCGAATGCGATTTTCATGCGCATTTCGTCAGTAAAGCCGCTTCTGTGATTAGTAGTAAATCTCCAGCATGTGCTTTCAGATGGAGCGGCATTTACTACACAGAGCCGTAGTTCACTGACAAGCTACGGAAAATCGCGTTCATAATCGGCAATGAATCGCCTGCGATTTTGAAAGCGATTTTGCATAGCTTGTCAGTGAACTGCGTGTAGTGTAGTAAATGCCGCTTCATCTGAAAGCACGTGCTGGAGATTTACTACTAATCACAGAAGCGGCTTTACTGACGAGATGCGCATGAAAATCGCATTCGATTTTTTGCACAGCCCTACTTTTTTGATATCCAACTCTTTTATTTTGATCAATATTTCAAAGTTTTTCTGAGCAATTCTGACTCTGCTGCCCACAGTTTTATCTGCTACAGTCAGCTTTGGTGTTTCTTGTGTAGTCTTTACATTCAAATGCATATATGGTCATAATCAACGAGGGCAAAGCTTGCAAATTCTCCTTTATTGAAAGCACTGTTGTTATCCAGCATATACATGAGCCTTTTTTTCTGAATCAATGTGAAGTGTTTGGGTTAAAATGTATTTTGAATGTGTATTGTTTAAAAAAAAAAATTTAACATTTGAAATAAATGGTTCTCATGTAGTTTAATTTAAGGTCATAAATGTTGCATTCATTGTGAAAAATAAGAAAAATCCTGTTTAAAATAGTTTGAGATGACATTAACATGTCACCACAGGATTTTTTTAATATAAATGTTGATAACATGACTGATTTTTAAAATTAGAAAACTTCAGATATTGGCTTAACCATACATTTACATTAATGAATTTGGAAGCGAGTTTTTTCCAAAAGCAAGTTCAGGTTGTATATGGATAGTTGCCTTAACTTTTACATTTATTTGGCTGCTGTCTGCCTGACATTGCTTTCAGGTTGGTTGCCTGTTTGTTGCAACATGCAGCAGTTTCAGTTTGTCAATGCAGTTTATTTCTACAGTCTATGTGAAAATCAGATTGGATGCATGAGAAATTGAAGAGTCCATTGCGTATAGATTTGATTTCTTTTAATTAGCAAGTGCCCAAAGGTGCCAATTTCCTGCATGTGAATGACAAGGATGCTAAATTCGAATTTTAAGTTTGCACTTCAGCTGGATCAGAGGGTCCCATCCTTGTGTGGAAAAAATCTTTTAAATTAGAGGGTCATGACTCACCTTTATGGAAATGACAGAATGATGAAAAAAAGACAGTCTGTCATAGCACTGGCCTCACAGACATCTCATTTATCAGATTTCAGAGGCTCGCGCTCGCTTTCCGCCATTCTAGAGGAATTTCAATGAGGTTCCCGAGAGAACCGGGGAGGTATTTTTAAACCGAGGTTCGTCTGAATAATATGTGGGATATCCCCTCCCCTGGTGCCTTTTTTCCAGTCGTGTTGTCATTTTCACAATAAGACGTTCTGTGCAAACTCAGGGCTCTACAGTGCGACTGAAAACTACTGCGTGCGACTATGAAAACCACTATTGTCTGATTTTGCTCTATTTCGTCGTCGAAAATAGTTTCAAACAAAGTCACAGCTCAGCCGCTGCGCGTCTCCATTCAAACACAGTGGTGTTTCGTTTATGAATGAACGGCGGTTTTAAACGAATCTAGGGTGCTCCTAAATTTTTTACTGTGCTCCTAAATTTTTTAAGTTAGGAGCACAAGCGCTCCTAAAAAGAAAAATAAGTGTAGAGCCCTGGAACTGTAGATGGATTAAGCCGCCCGACCGTGTACCTATGAGACTGGACGCTTTTGCTACTATTTTGAGCCAGAGAGGGCAGCGTGCCTAACACACAAGGTTGTCTGTGGGTGTAGGGTGCAGCCGCAGATGGGAATGAGAGATCGTGCTGCAAGACGACGACTCCGAGGCCTGTTTACAACGCAGAGAGATGGAGGGGGGGGGAGGGTAGAGGGAAATAGAAAGGGTTATGCTACCCTCAGGAGAACTGGAAATCCATGTGAACCGTTCCCCCATTTGGCTGGCAGTTGTGAAAACAATTCCGCAGCATTTACTCAGTTTGCAGCTCGGATTACAGTTGTGTGAGTCAGCTGCAGGGTGCAGGCCGGAGGTAGGAGGTGGGCCAGACGGCTTGGCCGGTCTGTGCAGCTCAATGTTTTTTTTTTGGTTTGTCTGCAGATCTCCGTCTGTTCTAGAGCTTCTCTCCAAAGAGAAATGCTGCCTGTTTGAATGTGCTAATTAAAATGACATTGGTTCCAGCTGTAGTGGTTCTAACTATTGAAGTGTCAGCGCGCTTCAGAAGCGATCACTCATATCCTGACAGTGTCGGGCAATATAATGATCCCCTCTCTCGCTCTTCTCTACAGGTTTAGTTTTTGAGTGACGCCGACAAAAACAGTGATCTGAGGGAACCTCTGCGTCGCCGCCGCACTGAATCGTCACCTCTCCTTTGCCACCGCCACTCGACCTGCCACCATGACGTCGGAGCTGGAGAGCAGCTTGACCTCCATGGACTGGCTGCCACAGCTGACCATGCGGGCGGCCATTCAGAAAGCGGACACCCAGAACGCTCACGGGCCGGGCATGGCTAAGAAGAGCGCCCTGCTGGACCCCAACACCACACTGGACCAGGAGGAGGTGCAGCAGCACAAGGACGGCAAACCACCGTACAGCTACGCCAGCCTCATCACGTTTGCCATCAACAGCTCGCCAAAGAAGAAAATGACACTGAGCGAGATCTACCAGTGGATCTGTGACAATTTCCCCTATTACAGGGAAGCCGGCAGCGGGTGGAAGGTAAGGGGCGAGGCGCTGACTGTAAGCGCCAGTTAATTTGTCATTATTTGCTTTCTGCCCGTCAGAGACATTTGCATGCACACGAGTGACGTCCCTTCACTTAAATTCAATCAGTGTACCGAATCAGCCCTGAATTTAGTCAGAGGAGACTGCCAAGGTTAATGTGTGAAATTATTCTCATTTCTTATGCTGTCAAGGCTTTTTTTTTTTCTTCATTTCCTCACCAAGGAGCGCTTCGAAAATATAAAAGCAACAGCCACGCTGCTATTTTGCAAAGCGCCATTCAGATCTGTTTATGACCATTAATATTTGACACCGTATCTTGTCTCTCTAGACACAAGAAAATAAAGGCTCTTTTTGGAGACACGTGTGAGAAGGAAGTGTGTTGATATTCACCCAGCCAGATCCAGCCACACAAGCCATAGAAGAGGGAAAAAAGTGCCTTTCATGGCTTGTATTATTCATGCCAGATGCCTTGATAGAAGTCCATTATGTTGGAGAGAGCCATTGCTGTGTCACCATCTCAAGGAGCATATGATATACAGAGATGAAGCCGTGCTGATTGCCTTTTAAAGAGCGGAGATGGAAATTGATATTAGAATGAGCTTTCCAATCAGTTGACATTTATTGGCAATAGAATCGGTAGCACAGCTTTATTGCAGGCAGACAAGATGTACGTGGTTCATATCCGTGCGAGACGTGTCACCGTGCATGCGTGTGTGTGTGTGCGTCTATGCGTCTATCTGTTGGTGAGCATATTTTCACAAACACCACCCTCTTTTGCTCGGATATTTATGTCACTGTAGATATGAGAGCAACACATGATTTTGTCATTTTAAAAATCACCTTAAAATATGTTTACAGATGCAGGTTTTACTTGATAACTATAATCAAAATAACAAATCAAACATGTGGCTCCATACACTTCCACCCCATTGTTGTCTGTGGATTACAGAGCAGGAGAGTTTCAATTGCATATTTATCAATCCTATTTCCTTAAGTTTTCTTCCCTCCAGAAGCATAACGCTATTTCCACTGAAAAGATTTGTATTTGCAGATTTCTGAGGTGAGTTTGAGGGTCAACGTGGTGCTTTTACTCATTTAAAACGAACCTTTTTATTCTCTTGCTAGAAACGTGCTCACACTCCGTCCGTGGTACCTAGGAAGATGGCTGTAAGTTAAATTGCTTGCTAGCACCTGTAAAGCCTTTTGTGACATCAGCCTTTCTCTTTTCCTTTCCCCTCCCCCCTCTGCAAACATTTTACACGGTGGACAGACATAACAAATGGATTTCTGCGTTTTTCACTAAATTCACTGAAATCGCTGTACAAGGTTGCTGCCCTGACACGTTTAGCGAGAGACGGCTTTCCATTTTGCTGGAATGTAGCCTTTTTTCAAAAGCCTCATGGAAAGAGGCGTCCCACCGCTGTTCTCAATGATGGCCACTAATTGCCACATTCCATCTCTATATCATGTATTGTTATAGCTATTATATTGAGGATCTAGCAGTATGACAGTTTACAAAGGGCCAAATATGCATTCTGTAGTGTGTTAGCATTCGTTTAAACAGAGTATTTGAATAGTTAGATAATTGGACACAGTTCCTTTGCTTATTTTTATTTACGTAAATATAAGTTTGAAGATATAGCTGAAATCAAAGGCACACTGGTCACTCTTTGTGAAAGTGCTTGTGTTTAGATGCATAGTGTGAGACAGACCGAGGCGCTGTGCGATCCTACTATGTGATGTGGAAAATGGCTTTCAGGATATCGCAGCACAAACACATCTCACAGGAGGAAGAGCGTGTACTGATGGGAAAACAGAGCTGGTGTTAAGAATTGTATAACAGCAATACGAGTGTTTCTTTTAATAGACCGGAGAGCTCGAATCTCACTCTGACCGCCGTTGACTATTATTTTAGAGAGATCCTTTGTCTCTGAAGTGCGCGCTGCTATATTTGCGCGTTTGCACATATACCGAGCGTGGCTGGGGTGAATGTAGGTCTGTGTGCAGTCATCGCCCTCCATCTCTCCACATCCCCCCTGAGATGTCGGCAGCAGGAATTTACGACCCAGTGCACGGACACGTCTGTTCTCTATGATAATTCTAGCTGTGCTGGAGAGATGAGACTAGGCTAATCCAGGCGGTGGCAACTCATTTAGTCATCTCAATAGAACTCCATTAGCCAACGCTTTTAAGAAATATCAATAAGTGCTGTCAATAAGAATAGATAATTCATCAAGGTCAAAAAATATTAACGCTGTATTAGGGGAGACAGATATGCAGCTTGAGATGAATTTTAGCACATTCTGTCTGCAATATTATGAAACCGGTTACTCTAGAGTTGAGTTGTCACCAGGGTTAGAAATTAACTTTTTTTGCCCACAAGCCACAGTGGCTAGTGAAATGCAAAATTTTACTAACTGCTGTTTTTTTTTTTTTTTTACTAGCGTTTTTTAACATTTTTCTATATAAAATAACTCACCGTGATGTGAAATTGAACAGATTGTTTGTCTTTTAAAATATAGAACAATATAAAAACGCACTAGGGATTAATGAGCTACTGGCTTCATGAATATTAATCAGGTTGTGTGCGTTTGCTCGAACTGATTCGCTGAAATCAAAACAGGGACGATAATAGGTGAGCACCAGCCAATGAGATTGTCGTTTGCGCATTAGTTCCGCCTACTACAGGAAAACCCGGCAGTTCTTAAAAGCTGAAGAATTCCAAAGGAACTCTGTTATTTTTACAGGAAAATACAACAAAGTATATCATTTACATGCATCACATCAATTCTGCATGTTATGTAAGACTCTTGCTCGCTCCTTCTCTTTGCGCGTGTGAGAGAAAGCGTCAGCGTGTCGTGCGCCTTGATATTAACAGGCGAACTACGCTCATATTTATAATTCCAAACAATTAGTAAGCGACAGTTGCGAGAAAATGCTGTTTTGTACTCATTTATTGACGAGTCGGCTGCGGTGCGGCCAACTGAATGCACTGCTGAGTTTATGCATTTGACACTGAAAGCTGCTTCTGGTGAAGCGAAAGCCATCGCAACCCACCTGATCCGAGCATTCCAGCATCCTCATCCCGTTTGAATTTAGAGCACTTATATAGAAGCTGTAACGGAGTGCAACCAGGCTAAACCTCATTTTAAAAGCATTAAATGTATGGATGTTAGAAGATTATGGAGGACCCAAGCCACGCGAAAGCTCTTGTTATCCTCCCGAGAATTTTCAATCTCTGTTTACACAACAGGTTTGTAATCCAGCCACAGAGCAGGCCGTAATCTGATCAGGCACTCAGAAAACGTGCGGCGCTAGGAGATGTGACAACACAGCCTGCTTATGATGGCTTTGCCACGGCTGCTGCTCCTCAGAATTCACAATGCGGTTCTGGCACTTTCTCGCCTAATTGCTCCCTAATGATTTACCAGCAGTGCTTCGGGAACGCCGGGTGACTTTTCAGGTCATCGCTCTACCCACTTTCGAACCCAAAGTCTGAATCTCATTGTGCAGGAGACTCGTCTGAAGTGCCGCCGAAAATCCCAAGCAGTTCTCGCATCTTAACCAGTTTAAATATGCTTGAAATGTTTGTTCTTGAATCTCTTCCATCGCTACCGGCATGATATTCTCGCGTTTCCACACCTGCATGCAGGCGAAAAAGTGTGCAAATGCTTAATTCCTCACAAACGCCGTAGCCACTGATGCTCCAAAGCTGTTTCGGCCTGCTCTAATGGATAAATGCGTTTGGCGAGTTTGAGTCTTGCCCTGTTTAAAAACGCTGTTGGCACTTGTGGAGTGTCCGGACCTTCTTTGATCTCATTATGAAATGCAAATGCTCACCAACCTAAACAGATCAAAGGTTGCACCCGCTGCTGGGCAGCCCAACATAATAATGGAAGCCAGGGGCGATTGACCATTTTTTTTTTTTTCTAATAAGTGATTTGGGGGACTGCTTCACCCCCCCCAGGGCGTTATTTACTTGCGAGCCGGGAACATTATCTCTTAAGTAACTCAACGGCCAAATCCCAGCTCCCCTTGCTTTTATTTAAATGTAGAAGCACAGGTATTGCACTCATCATATCTCTCGACTCAGGCTTGGTGTGCGGGGTTTGGAATATTAAGATGTAAAATTGCTTCAGTGCACTCTGATTTTCAGTTTAATCCTCCAGACAGGATCATTACGCGGTCGGGCATTTCATTTTTAAACGTCCTCCTGATATTAAATTATTAAAATGCTAAGATAAAAGTTGTTTGTATGCTTTTTCTGCCAACTTTTTCTAAAAATATATATACCTTACAGTACATCAGATTTGAAAATCTAGTGTGCAGTTATTAGGTCTGTGTTGTTGCATATATTTAGTTTGCAGCCTCTCTGTGTTTTTAATTGTGGCAGCAGCAGAAGTGGCTGTGTCGGTGGTGGGAATGGTGGTGATTCATGCCGTAGCCAGTTTGATCCTGCTGTGTGGCTGGCTCCCGTGTCAGGAAGCTCCCGCCTGACCACCCGCCCACCAGCCTCACCTTGCCCCATCCCACTCGTACCCCGCCGCTCAACACAGAGTAGGTGGGCAGAAAGCGTAGCGGCTCACCAGGTGGAGCTGGCAGAGAGGGCACTCGCTACACCTCGCAAAGCATGGAGTTGACTTTGGAAGTGCTTTTGGAAGAAACTGACATCTTGAATCACGTTAACCAGTACTGCTGTAGCAATGTAACCGGTCTTGATCTACTCTTTGTTTTTGTTTTTAATTAAGGGAAGTACTACTTTTGAGCAGATACGTCAACCAACTAGTTTGGTACTCTAGGGAGAGATTGTTAGTCTGTGTACATTACTGTTTGGCGTCAGAAATAAGTTGTGCAATTTAAAATATATTTTAGTATTTAATTTACTCCTGCGATTGCAAAGCTTAATTTTCAGTATCTGTTACTCCAGTCTTCAGTGTCACATGATCCTTCAGAAATCTGATTTGGTGCTCATGAAGCTTTTCTTATCATAATCAGTGTTGAAAACAGTTGTGCTGCTTAATATATTTGTGAAAACCAATTTTCAGGATTTCATGAATAATTTCATGAATCATTTATAAAAGCATTTGTGAAATAGAAATTTTTGTCATTTTTGGTTAATTTAATACATCCTTGCTGAATAAAAGTAAACATATCTTGTAAGATATATCTTGTGGGTAAACTTACAGACAACAAGAAACCCATGATCCCTACTGTGCATGTAGGTGTATACTTCCCCCACTAAACATCAATCATTTGTCCTTCATTGATTGATTCAACCCCATCTACGGTTATAATGAGGCCTGTTACACAAAGTCAATACCTGACATGGAACATTTAATGCTGGGTAAACTGGGTGAAATGTCGGCCTCTTTAGCATTTCTTACTGCTTGTATAATAGCAGCTGCCTTTCCATCAGACATTTTGGGGTTAAAAACAATCTTCAACCAAACTGACCTGAATGTGTTTTTGAATGTGCTAAAAAGAAAACAAAAAACCTAAATGTTGGTCCAATAAGCTGTGTGCTTAACATTGTGATGTTTTGTATTAGACATTCGAGGGCATGCTTTATTTTGAATATTGTCACAACTGAAGAAGGGGATGCCCTTCCTCTCATACCTTACTGCTTAAATTTCTGTTTTTATGTTTCTATCTACATACATTTTTGCTCTTCCCCCACAGCAATTAATTGCCTTGTTCAGCTTAAGATACTTGGTTTTGCTTTTAAATGAAAAAAAAAAAAAAAAAAAAAAAAACTTCAGCACGGTTATCATGCCAGCCTTTAAACAAGTCAGCAGCTTCCCTTATTCTGGCGAGGATGCCCGGCTCTTTATTAATTGAGGCTGGGATGACCTGAACATGGCCTTTCATCACTGCTGTGATTTGGCCCCAAGAGAGAGGCGCTGAGCCATGATGAATTTGCGCATGCTATAAATAGAGTCTGGTCCTTGGAATCCGCCTTTAACTCCGAATCTACTCTCTGAAATCTGCTTAAGCTGGAGTTGGACTGTCTGTCGCTGCCGCTGGCATTAAACAAAGAAGAAAAAAATGAAATTGTAATTTTCATAAACGGTTGTGCAGTTCACTTTGAAAAGGTTTTCTTCATCTATGATTTTTAATTAATTGTTTGTGATTCTCCTCTTCTCTCTTTTGGGACTCCATGTCATTGTTTTGAAATAATATATTGTGTCTATAATTGAAGTAATCTGGAGTTTATATAGATCTGATGTTATTTTCTGGAAATGCTGAAATTATATTTTATTGCATAGACCTCTTCTAAGATGAGCATGTTTTTCATTTCTGTATAAAAATAAATTTTGTACAACTTCTAAAAAACATTTAAATATGATCAACACACAATATAATATAAATTAATATATATTATATATTAGGGATGTGCATCTCCATGACTGAGGCAGATACGATACACTCGATGCATAGCCAACGATACGATACACTAAAGATACATATGAAGCAGCTACCAATGCGATGCGATACAATTAACCCCTATTACGATGCAGTGCGATCCGATTTCGATTCGATTCGATTCAACACAATGCGATTCGATGTAATATGATGCATTGGAAAAAAATATGATCACTTCTAATGCCTCGAGGCCTGTTTCATAAAACAAGTTTACCAAATAAGCCAGGCTTATTTCAGTTAGTCTGACTTATTGTCAAATGATTTGGTTCCATAAAGAAAATTTAACATAGGCCTAGATCAAGCTTGGCACTGTGGCAACTTATGCTGGGAAACTAACCTGGTCTAAAGCAGGCTAACTGTCAGGCTAAGCCAAGTTCCTCTAACACTGACCAATAGGAAAGTAATGATATTACCACTGACTCTCTCACATACTATTATTTGACCTTTTTTTTAATTTTATTTATTTATTTATTTTTACAGTTACTAGCCATGCAGCCTTTCTCTCTGGTTTCATGACAGCTGTACCTTTTATAGTTTGCAGAACAGATAGCTGGAACATTACAATCTAAAATTGCTCTTTAAAGCATTAAAATAACTAGATTAAAAGTTAAAATCACTGAATTAAAAACTAAAATAATTAATAAAGAAAATGACTATATTTAACTGGTATAAGAAACACACATTAACTAATTTGAGCTTAGTAATTAGGACTGTACTAGCTTACATTTGATTTACCCATTACAATAGTCCCTTTACAGTTACTGCTATCATAAAAATACACTTATATGTAGGTTTAAAACTCTACAAAAGACACATTTAATGTCCAACAACAAATATTTTAGCAAAATGTATATTTTACTCTTAATTTTTAATTACTGGGCTATTATTCAATCGCCCTCCGTCTGTTTAGCGCGCATGCGCGTAGCAGTGCTCGTTCATTCGCGTAAGCCTCGCCCACTCCTGACAGCAGAATAGATATATTTGCGTGACTTTCTGACATTTACAGATGAAGAATATACCTGTGACATGTCAGTTATGCACTGAGGAAAACACAACATCTCAAATGCATTAAACAGCACAAATATATTCGCTGTTAGCCATGGTGGATCGATTTGATCCATGATCGACAAAGAGTTGCTTAAAAATAAACGTGCACAAATTAGTGATATTGTGTGAACTTAATTTGTCGTTTATGAAACCGCGCCGATTGATTCGCTAGGTTATTTCAGGTCAGGTTTTGGACTTTAATCCCTGCTTTTCCTCAGGTCTCCGTGGTGTTGTGATGTGTCATATTCACCATCGCATCTTTAACTTTTTATGCCGATGCACCGAGCGAATCGGTGAATCTTCCCATCCCTATTATATATATATAGATAATATATGTTAGATCCTTTTAAGTGTTTCCTCTATTATGGACATTCTGTATTTATCTGCTCATTTATTTGTGAATGAGGAGAAAAAATGTCTATGTCAATCTAAATGGTTGAGCATGAAGTCCCAGTGTAACAGCGGATTTAACTGATCTAGACATTTGCGTGAGGAGCACCTCTTCCAGAACGAAGGCAAATGCTGCACAGCCATACACAATAGTACTTGCGATTTGAAGTAATTATCCATAAGCTGCCCATTTACTTTGTTTACTCTTTAGCAAACCTGACCCTTCTTGTCAATTCTTTTTTTGAAGACTCGAATTTAAAGATTAAGCAGGCCTGCCAAGGCATTACCAGTACAATGCTGGTTTTTTACAAAAGGAAATGTGCCATGGC
Organism: Sinocyclocheilus rhinocerous; assembly: GCF_001515625.1. Classification (NCBI taxonomy): domain Eukaryota; kingdom Metazoa; phylum Chordata; class Actinopteri; order Cypriniformes; family Cyprinidae; genus Sinocyclocheilus; species Sinocyclocheilus rhinocerous. The sequence goes on along the minus strand of NW_015662167.1, from coordinate 2,167,356 downwards.
AAAAATATTTCATCTCATTTTATGCCCATCTGACATGGTTTTAGCAGGCAGGAGCTGCAGACAGAGTGGCACCATGTGTGTGGTGTCACTGAGGATATGGCACACTGCCCAGGGACTTCACATAGAGCTCCCACATCGAAAATGTCATTGAGCTCCATGCTTTTACTATCTGGGTTTTGGGTGACTTTGGTTTGTCTGTGCTGGTAGCTGGGAAGGCCAGGACTTTGAGGTCTAATGAGTTAGACCGGGCTTTTTTGATCCTGTGCCTGTTTTTTTCCCCCGCCTTTGACTTAAATTCCCGCTAGGAAATAGCAGAAATTACAAGATCTCTGCTTCAAAGCAATATGTGTCTTTTGGATTATTTATTTAATTTTTGCCAGAAACCCAATTTCTGTAATCATCTCGAGATTAGAAAATGCACTTCACATGCCTGGTATCATCATTAGTTTGTCGCAACAGTATTTATGTATCCACAGGCGCTGTGTCCTTACAGAATTCACTCTTTGTGAATGACAGTGCCTCCTAGCAGTAGAGCACAACCAATGATGGATGAGATGCCAGGAATCAACGCTGTCTTCCCATCCCACAGCCATTGACAGGCCAAACTCCAGCATCTTTGCATCACTCTGGTTAATCGCAGGTCATAGCAGCCATGGATATGACACATTAATTCCTCACTGACAATTGCCTATTCATCAGTGTCAGCACTCTCAATACACTTTTTCCATTCTAATTTATTGAAGAAAACTTTGGAAAAATGCATGTACAGTAGCCCCAAAAATGTTTGGCCACCACCATATTGAAGAACTGTAATTGTATTACAGATTGCAAAACGTCAAACGAAGTGGCACTTAAAAATAATACGAGCACATGTTAGTAAAACATTTCAAAAAGAGACCCGTTTTAAATTCTGAAAGAGTAGATGTGTTGTTCAGAATCAACATTTAAACAATTTCTGGTTATCAAAAAACACTACAGACATCTCTGTAATGTATATATATATATAGAGAGAGAGAGAGAGACTAGTAATAAAATATATAGCAACACATCATTCTTTATTTGCAGATGCCACTGGCCACTTGGTTTGATATTTTTTATCTAATGGCAATAATATACGATCCTTTATAAGCATGTTTTAAGTGTTCAAATACTTTTATGGGCCTGAAAAGTCTTGATGAGCTATACAACCAGGCTGTGTAGGCAGTCGCCTTTCATTTCAAGGTGACGTGGGCCGCCTGTAGCAGTGGAGAGTCTGGTCAGCAGGCAGAGAGAGAGACGGGCAGAGCTACTACTGCTGGTTGCCGCCCCTCTAGCCTCTGTCCTCCTTATCAGGGCCAGCTGGCTGCAAGGCCACAACCTCTCACTGCCAACTAATTGCCTCTGAATTAGACAATTAATGTGGCCTTGTAGAGGGCTGGAGTGTCTGACTAGAGGGACGGCAGTGAGCAGAAGGGTGCCCGGCCTCTCCTCACCTCAGCAATGTATTATTTATGGGTCGTTGTGCTTGACAGTTTTACATTAACTTTGCTAATGGACTGTATAGGAGGGTTGTGACTTTTGGATCTGTGTTAAGTTGAATACAATTGGGGAAACTTGGGTATTTTTTCCCCTCCCTTCTATGTTAAAGCACAAAGAATCTGCTATTCTCTCTTCTCAACTGCAGTTTAAAGGAGAGCGTTGCCTGAAGGGAAAGCCGGTGTACGAGCTTCAGATGGATAAAGGTGTAAAAGACGGGTCCCTGTCCACCCTCGGCACCCTCTTCGCCGCTTCTGCTGTGCGTTTCTGTTGATTGATTGACTGCCTCTGTTGTGTGAGGGATTCTTGTGTCACTCCGCAGTCGTAGATGAATGCTGAGTTTCCCTTGGTTTGCCAAAACCACCTCTCCGAAGTGCTTTTTTAGCCCTTTCTTGGAAGCGAGCAGTGCCATTGCACCAATGTTGGAGCCTCTAGCAGATCGATTATGTTTTCAAAGAGCCTAATTGTCGACATTGACTTGAACAGTTGTGTTCCGTTGATCTGCTCGTGCTGATTGTAGGCCACTAGCACAATGAAGTGTTCACATAACAGCCCCTGTCTTACAGTAGTGTTGAGAGATCGGGCTGCATTGTGCATATGGGAACTGGATGGTCACCTCTGCTCCCCTCATTAGCTCCATTGGCTGTAATAGTGGTTATTGACTGGATGGAGCTTTAAGCACCTGTAATATTAATGGCGGCTCTCCCAGCTGCGATGGATGAGTGCTGTGTTTGCTAGTGGTGCTGAGGACGCTCTTCTCTCGGTGCTTCATCCGCCACTTGTGCGCAGTAACAGTTCCAAACTCAGGGTTTGATGGTGACCCTCACATATTCAGTCCTGTTCCCATTTTGTTAGCTGTTAAATCTAAACCACCAGTGAATATTTGAGTTTTTTTTTTTTATATTTGGAGCATACTAGAAGTGGAGATAAAAAATAAAAAAAAAGATACTATGTGATATTGCAATACATTTGTCACAATATGAAATTGGCATATGAAATCTTCATTTAAGTATTAATTAATTAATTAATATGGTTTTCCTCTCTTTTAACATCAGAGGTACTCTACAGTTTAAAAGTTTGGGGTCAGTAAGGGTTAGGATTTTTTTCAACAGGAATGCATTAAAATTATCAATAGTGACATTCATTTATAATGATTTTCATAATGTAGGCCTAATACAAGATTGTTATAATGGTACAAAAGGTTAGTATTTCAAATGCTGTTCTTTTAAACTGTCTATTTATCAAAATATTCTGAGAAATATATATATAACGGTTTTTACAGATTATTAAGCAGCACAACTGTTTTCCACATTGATAATAAGAAATGGTACTTGAACACCAAATCAGCATATTAGAATCATTTCTGAATGATCATGTGACACTGAAAACTGGAGTAATGATGGTGAAAATTCAGCTTTGCCATCACAGGAATAAATTACATTTTAATATATATATATCAAAATTGAAAACAAAAGTTATTTTACATTTTAATAATTTTACAAAATTACTGTTTATTTTTGGTAAAATAAATGCAACCTTGATGAGTATAAGAGACTCCTTTCGAAAACAATCAAAAATCTTACAAGCTTTGTGCCATGTCTATCACTCATGTAGAGTGCATTTTGAATTTTTAATGTATTTCAGCAAAAAACAATAGTTTACATACTTAAAACATATGACTTTTAAAAACAGTATCTTGGGTTATACCAAAATATATTAAAAAATCAGATTGCAATTCTTTGTCTGTCGGAGCCTAAGAAACTCTTGCATCTTGACACTAGTATTATGATAATGTTCTATTATGAATTTCCCGGCGGTTCCTACAGCCAGCTGGATATAAATCCTCATAGTCCACATACATAAACAGTTGCTGATTCTCCAAATATAACATCACAACATGGACCCAAACCTAAATTAGTCTGTTGACATTGGAATTTAAAGAATTTGTTTAATGATGTCTTGACTGGAACTAGTTAATTTAGTGGTTTTTGTAATGAAATGAAAGTAAAGTCTTTCTGAATGTATTATTTCTATTGTAAGTACTACATGTAAGGTCATTTAAATGCCTTATTGTTCTTCCATCAGGGGAGATTCGTAAAATATTTAACCAAAAACCTTTTGTCACATCTAGATTTTCACCCATTACCCCGATTTCACTCACATGATTTATGCGTGTCTGTTTGTTTTAACGTTTTAACAATTTTGAATGTGGTTTTCGTGCAGTGTTGTGTTTGTAGAAAGAGCTGATTTTTGATAGTTCTTTGCATATTGTAAACTGTAACAAGTGTATGACAGACCTTCAGGAGATATTTTAAATTACATAAGTCATTATGGAGAGAGGAATATATTGTTTACTTACTAGGCTATATATAAAATAATACAGTGTCTCTTTATTTAAAAAAGGTAGTAAACAACCCTTAAAATACCACAAATTTACTCCTGTTTGGACGGACTGCTCACTAACCACTTGCAGCTTTTAAACGCTGTTTGAAGCTAACCACAAACCAATCCCCCCCCAGCATTAATATCATCTGCTCTCTGCACAACTGTCTTCTCATTTTCTTCCTCATAGCCCTGCTTATAAAGGGACTTCTCCCACTCAGCTCCTTAACCCTGTGTTTTATCTGTTGGCATGGACCTAAATTATAACATTTACATTATTTTCTTCTTCCCACCAATCCGTGTGGCACAGAAAGGCGACAGCTGTACCTTCCGCTTATATAATAGACAAGAAGTAATGCACAAGTGTTTTGAACTCAGAATGCTGAGTAGCTTTCACTCCACTCTTAGACAAACACTGTTTCTTTCTTTTTTTATTTTTCCCTGTGTCTCTGTCTGACAGCAGTTTTGAGGCAGTGCTGAATAAGGCCCAAAGTGCCATTGTCAGTGGCTGTTGCAGGATGCCGCTCTGAGCCGGCTGATAATTAAGAGGAGGGCCTGACAAATGGCTCTCATCAGATCGCTCATCTGGAACTGAGAGCACACGAAGGCTTTCAGGGAGGATAAACTGGGAGACGTCTCTTTGCTTTGCAATCTTTCATAACCTTCTGCGGCTCCTCCGAGCAGAGCGGAGCAAAGAGCTCTCTCTTTAAAACTCAACGCAGCTATGCCACACATAAGTGCTAAGTTCTCTGTCTGCCTCGGTGAGATATTCCTGATTTTTACTGGACTAATACACATGGCTTTTGTGTTATGTACCACCACCAGTTTGGCGTTACTGGATTACTTGCCTATTTAGAAATGTTTATATTGTGGTGTAAAATTATTTTGTGAGACATTTCTTACCTCTTGTTCTAGAGTTATGTGTTATAGAAAGATGTACATTATGTCCAGATCACTTGCATCAGAACCTGAAGCAAAGAACATTATTCATGTTGGGAAATGAGAATGCATGTGTGTAATTTATTTTTGTCAGCAGGGAATTTCATAGAGGAAGTTAGCTGATTATTTACAATATTGTCCAAAAATTTAGGGTGACTATATCAGAAATCATCCAAATTTGCTCATTTGGTGCTCAGAAAAAACATTCATTATCAATGTTGAAAACATATGAGATACAAAAAATAGCGTTTATTTGAAGTCCGTCAAACCTCTTTACTGTCATTTTGGATTCATTTATTGCATCATTGCTTAATAAAAATTCCTTCTAAATAAAGTACTGATTCCAAACGTTTGAATTGTAGTGTACATTGTATAAATTGGATTTTTAAAATCTCACAACAAAAACCTTGCTGGCATTCTCACTCTGCACTTGTTTTGGGAGTATTTATTCAACTTTTGGGTCAATTTAGAGCAAGGGAACATATTCGATATCTGTGCTTCTGTAAAATTAGTAGTTGGTAGCAAGCCATTGCATTACATAATGGGTCCAGGTCGGTACAAAAGTGTTATTGTAACTCAGACCTAGGGTTTGGAATCGAAAATCGATTCCGATTCCAGAATCGGATACTTAAGGTCAGGAATCGGATACTTGCTGTCAAATTAAATTTCGATTCCGCCTATCGATTCCTATGCGCTTTTTTTTTTTCTTCATCTGTGAGGACAGATCCCTGTCAGAACCTTGCTTGCTAATCTAAGCGCTTCAAAGTTTGGCTACATTTGTGATCAGAAGCCAAAAAAGCTAAGTATAATATCTGTGATAGCTAAATATGTTGCAAGAGAGGTGTCACCACCAACATGACAAAGCACTTTAATTTAATAGATCGTTAAAGATCGCGATCACGATTCAAACACCAACATGATTCTATTCCTAAATTACAATGATCCGTCTGTTTCATTCCTCAACCTTTGACGTGTGCTATCAATGTTGTGATCACTTGGTTCGTCCGTGCAGCGTACGATCACACCAGTGTGATTTGAACATTTAAATCTGCGTTCGCGCTGCCATTGACCTAAAGAGAGCAGCTGTCATCTGTCATGAATGAAACGGCTTCACAGTCTTTTCAGCCACACAGTATCATTATTTCTGTGTTACAAACATTCAAATCACAGAAGTACAGGGATAAAAGTTTATAGTTCAGATATAAACTGTGTGTATGATGTGTATGGTAGCGATTAAAATAGAGTATATCACCTTTGAAAGTAATTTGACACTTCAAATGAAGATTTATCGGTTACATTGTTACTAGTGGTCGACCGATATATCGCCAAGGCAGATATATCAGCCGATATTTGGCATTTTTTAAATATCGCAATCAGCCGATAAGTTTTCCTGTTTGGCCGATGCGTTCGAGGCGGGACTTTTATTTTGACTGCGCGCCTGACTTTTATTTTATATTATAGCGCCTGAGCACACAGTGCTCACATTCTCCCTGTTGTTCGCCGTTGTCATTAACAGTTCTGTCTAAATACGGACAGAAATCTGTCTAATAATCAGATAGAAAGGTTAAACAAAGGAATTAAAATGTATACAAAAAGTATTATAACGATTGCTTTTATATTATTAGTAATAGAAAGGCAAACATTATAATACTTCCTTGTTTGCCGTCAGCATTCAGCAAATATGCATTTATATCATTTAAACAAATCTTTGAATGACTAATGAACATTTAATTTCACAAACCTTGCAAACTTAGGATGCTTTCACACCTGTAGATCGATTGCTTTGTTCCGAAACAGGGATTAAAATTATTACAA
>NW_015662167.1:2151982-2159917 GCF_001515625.1 Sinocyclocheilus rhinocerous | reverse complement strand
TCACATTCTCCCTCTTGTTCGCTGTCGTCGTTCAGTTCTGTCTAATATAGATAGAAGTCTATCTAATAGTCAGATAGAACTGTTAAACAAAGGAATTAAAATGTATACAAAAAGTCTTATAACGATTGCTTTTATATTATTAGTAATAGAAAGGCAAACATTATAATACTTTCTTGTTTGCCGTCAGCATTCAGCAAATACGCATTTATATCATTTAAACAAATCTTTGAATGACTAATGAACATTTAATTTCACAAACCTTGCAAACTTAGTCTGATCCAGTTGTGAGATCTTGTGAAGTGTGCATTTGTATCCTGCATGATCGCGTGTTCTCTGCGTGACAGTCGATCCGTGTGAGTTGAATGCTGACAGGAGGAGAGTTCAGCTTCACTGGAAACACGCGATCGACTCGGTCGACCACTAATTGTTACGCCAGTAGGTGGCGAAAAGGGGCTGTTAAAATGTATTTGTCTTTGAATCATACAAGAGATTCGTTCAAGAATGCTGATTCATCCAGTAATGAAACAAGTACATCTTAAGTGGAGTCACTGAATCATTAATTTTTATGAATTTGTTAGTTGTCTTATGTTTTTTCTTCAGAATCATGAGAGAACCACAACTTCCATTGGGGGAAAAAAACCTCCAGAATCATGCTGTTCTATTTTGCACACAAACAGCTCTTAAAGAGTCCAGTTTTTATGTAGCCTGTTGATTTTTGTTCATGGTATTCAGCTCCAATAAATAATTTGCAAAAAAGAGACACAGGATAAATGTTTGATATCATTATTTAATCACATTGGAATCGAAACTGGGAATCGAAAAGAATTGGAATCGATAAGCAGAATCGGAATCGGAATTGATCAAATTCAAACGATACACAACCCTAGACCAGTAGGACAAAGATTGCACTTGAAAACTGGTCAACTGGATATGATGCTTTTGCACATAGTACTTATGGACTTTGATTTTCCTTTTGCCATAACACATTTAATAGAGACAGGAAGGCCCTAAATTTGCCAAGCCCCAGGCTTTAATCTCTCTGAAATTCGCTTTTTCATTTCTAATATGCTGAATAATGGAAATATTATATATTATTTTTAAGTGATTTTAGTGAACATTTGCTTTGTCAACATGAAGTAAAAATTATTTGTTTTAAAATTCTTAAAGCATGTTCCTGGTCTTAAATAAATCCATATATGTCAATTCCAACCGCCTGGCCTCATTCTGGTGTGTAACACCCATTTTTCATGATCCAGTCTCTTCACCCATATCTGGTTTGCATAATGAAGGAAATGCATTACATTATGGGTTGTTAACTGTGTCCCGTTTCATGTGCGAGTGTCTAGCTGCAATTGATGTAGAAGGACATGTTCCTTTGTTTTGTCTACCGATCTCTACAGAGAGCAGAAGAATTCAATCAAGCTAATCCTCTGGATGCCTTCTCTCTAAACCAGAGCAAGGCAGGATTCTGTGGAATTTGGTGTTCTTCAAGGTTGTTAGAAAATTGAGGGAAAAAGCTCTTTTGTTAGGCTTTCAACATTGAAGTATGAACATGCCTTGCTAAAAGTGCAGCTTTACAGGACATTGATTAAAAACTCCAGACAAGTGCCTTTTTATAAGTTTTTTTTGACCTATTAGTCAGAATTACACCAGTGAATTTCCAAAACATTTAAAATCCTTATTAAATGGCTGCTGTTTTAAATTGGACTTTCTGCTGTTAATCTATAGTAAGTACTGCAGCCTTGAACACATGTAGGAAACGATACAGAGGGTTTTGAAATCTCCAGAGAGAGGTCAGGTCATATGAAATGGCTCCGGTCTTAAAGCTCTGTTTGCTTTAAAAGCACCTTGGGTGACAAAGCCAGCCTAACTCGGAAAGCAAATCTGAATGAATAGTCCTCTCTTGTCTCTTTTTGAACCCTGGTCACACAGTTGGAGACTGATTTTTGTATTTCTATTGAAAACTTTTCAGTTTAGTTTGCAAAGCCTTGCGAAGTGTTTGTGACAGAGCTACATCTGCGCTCTTATGTAGAGGAGGAAGTCCATTTGGAAGACTTTCATTGCCTCTTTCACCTCTTTTTATATAAGAAGATCATGTAGCCAGACTCTCAAGATGCTCAAAGGGGTTATTAAGGCTATTTATTTATTTCATCAGCACTCCTGTGTCTTTCAAAGAAATACAGAGACTTGCACTTGATATTTGACATAGTCACTGGCTCCGTCCTCAAGGCTTCCTCAGATTCTTTGCTAATTTGGTCAAGATGAAAAAATTCTCAAAACAAAAAAAAAAAGAGCCAGTGTCATCATGCATGCATTGTCTAGTCTAGTATCTGTTCAGGGCTCACTTACCATGGTACTCATGTATTATTAGTCTTATAAATTAACATACTTTACATGAAAGATGGGTTTAATTTAAACTCCGAATTAGTCAGTTCCCCAAGGTGTTATATTACTTTGTACGGCATCTGCAAATTTTAATTATCGCAATACTTCACCGAGTACACTGCACGCGGCATTACATCATGCTTGTATTGACCGTGCCGCTTCTCAACTTGTTCTCGATGCGAGCTATTCAGATCTCGGTGTAATGGGGCTCTTTATGTTTATTGTGGTTTTCACCTTGGCATTCATTTTTGCTGCAGCTAGCAAAATCTTCATGTTTTATTAAAACTACGTACAAGCGAGTAAAATCAGAGAAGGAACGGGCTTTAAAAATGTTGCATGCCAACACACTGCTACTAGATGCCAAGAGAAAAGAGATCAAATACCTTTGAAGTCCTTGAAAAATGAAGTTGAGAAATCGTTAAAGTAGTCGTCCACTGCTGCTCGATTGTGGGCTGTTTGTCTTGAAGCTGAAGTTAGAAATGCCGTTTTGCTCAGCATTGGTGTGTTTTCTCAAGTGATTGTCAGCCGTTTAAATGAAAAATAACTTCATCTTTTTTTTTTTTTTCTTTCATAAAACGGATATATGTGGAACATACTTGGGTATCACAGCCTATTTACACTCTTAAAAGTGAAAGCTTTTTATTGGCATTGGTGATTCCATGAAGAACCTTTAACTTTTAAAGGTTGTTTGTCTGGTATTAATTTTCATCTGGTGAATTAGTGTAAAATGTAGCACTCAGGTGGTCAGTGCTAAATGTAATTTTATTTAAAAAAAAAAAAAAAGTAATTGTGAATTGCATTAACAATGCTAGCAATTTAGGGGATTGAAATTTAAAATGTTTATTTATAAAATTACATAAATATTCATAATAATTTACAATTAGGTTCAACTGGTTAGTGCACAAGTTATCTTGAACTAACAATGAATCTTGTTTTACAGTATTTGTTCATAATTAGTGTTAATTTAGAAAACTTATACATTTTAAATATGAATTAGTATGTGTAAAATTAACATTAACCATTAAACAAAGGTGATGGAACCTTAAAACCGTAAATTGTTACTTTGCAGTGACATAAAATTGTGAATATTTAATTGGAAAATATTTCATACATGATTAATCATTAAAAATATATAGCGTTGTAAAAAAGTCTAAAGAAAAATTACATACAGAAGTAAGCAGAAAACAGTAAGCAGTAATTTTTCCAGAAGTGCTAAAACTTTTTTTTTTTCACACATTTGTGGCTTTTAAAAAAACAATTTGAACCATACAGTTACATGTGCAAGACTTATTTTGTATGCCAATCAGTATAGTGCTTAATATTTATTGTACTTGGTGTCTTTTTGTGCTAGGATCACCTGAAACTGATGGTAATACCAGGTGTAAACCGTGCCAGAGTTCAGGTACAGCTCCAGTATGATGCCTTCCCGTTACTCATTTAACAAGGGGCCCCCACATCTTAGCGCCTTATCAGCTCCTGCCTCTCTCAAACTCAGTCATGCTGTCCTCATCTCTGTGGCCGAGGGTGAGGGATTCTCCATGCTCTAAGTGGATTAAAACCTCACTGCATCCACTTCCAGGCAGCAGTCGCATGGCTTGTCTGTCAAAGGTGGTGGATATTTTCACAGGTTTAGTCTGCGAGCTGGATGGTGTGTTCCACCCCGAGTCCAGTTAAGAGCACCGTTTGTGCCTCCTCTCACCACGTACATGGAAAAAAACAGCTCCAGCATCTTCCCACACCCATTACAAACACAGTCTGCCAATGTGCTACATTCCCTAATGTGTGTAGAGATATTGCAAGCTTAAGAAATGCCTGTACGTCTCTGTGTTTGCAAAGGGCTTGTCAGGAACTGCAGTGGCTGAGGGAACTTGAGCGTGGTTTGCGGAAAAGCCCATATGTCAAAGATATTGAATGTATTTGAGAGAGAGAAAACAAAATACTGTATGGGATGGGTGGGAACGGGTACACTGCACAGACGTGACACAGTGTATAAGCAGGAATGCTGGGAATTCCAGGCTGTGTTTGGGATGTCCTCCGTGCCCTGGAGTATTGAAACGCTACTTTTTGTCTCGTTTGATCAGTCAACTTTGCTCTTTATTTTCCCCCACACCTTTCACATGATAGTACAGCTTTGTGCTGAAAATTGCTTTACTGGTGGCTAGACACATATCCCCTAATTAACAATTTAATCTAGTCATACACATATTCCATATACCCAGTTGTTTGTGTCTTAAGGAGAAGATTTTTTTTTCAAGTTAAAATAAATTTTCTTTATAAAACTTAAACCTATATTATTTTTGTATAATACAATTTTGAAATGCTTCTTTAGGAACTAAATCATAGTAGCTTAACGTAACATTCCTTTATGAATAGAAGATTTCTGAGGATAATATTATTTTCAGTAAAATAGGCCTATGCCCATAATGTGGAATGGAGTTTATTTTTACAGTAAGCGTACTGCATATTAGGGATGTGCGATATATATCATCTATGATAATATCGTAATTGTTGTTTAAACAATATGCGATTTGACATTGTCGAGTATATCGCAAAAACACCCAGAGAGTGCTAGCGCAGTGGTTCCCAACCCTGGTCCTGGAGGCACCACAACACTGCACGTTTTGCATGTCTCCTTAATCAAACACACCTGATTCAGGTCATCAGCTCATTAGTAGAGACTTCAAGACCTGAAACTGGTGTGTCAGAGAAAGGAGACATGCAAAATGTGCAGTGTTGGGGTGCCTCCAGGACCAGGGTTGGGAACCACTGTGCTAGCATACAGTACACGTGAGATGCAGGTCAGACTACTGCGTGTGCGCATTTAGAGTTCACACTTTCACTGCATGATTTAGTCTATTAAAATACATTTAGAATTACCCCAAAATTCAAGATAAATTCATATACTATACATCTGATATAGTCAATATCACACGAACAGTACAGTTTTTTTTTCTCCAAATATCAGCATGATTGCAAATGTGATATTGATTTTATAAAACAGTCCAATAAACAAAAAGTTAGACACAACAGTTCCTGTTTTTGCACTATTTTGTCAACGTAAATAGTTCCAATCAAAGCCAAAGCAGAACTGTTTTGCATCTCTGAGCAACACACAATGGTGTTTCATTACTGAATCAATCAGCTGTTTGAACGAATTGGTGGAATGAATGACTCAATGACTCACTCATGCAGTGACTTGCCACCTTTTCTGTAACATCAGAACATTATTTATGCATTTGTAACTGCAGGTTAAATGCGTTCATGTCCTGCATTATACAGACTGTGTGAATGCATCTAAATGGCACTTCAGATGCAGTTTCTGTGCCACCTCTGTATTGCAAACACAAATTTTATTTGATTGGCAACAGCCCTATAGTGTATTACTATTTGAATTTCTTGATTAAATTTAAGAATTTGACACACAAGATGATGCATACATTTGATTAGGTTAGAAAAATGGCCTTATAAACGTAAAAATGCCCATAATAGATAAAAATAAATTTAAACTTAAACCTGCCAAAATACCAGCACAATAACCCACTCCGCAAAATATTGTCTAATTACCATTATTGACAAAATTCCAAAAAATATTGAGATATGTTTTTTTTTTTTTGTCATTTTCGCACACCTCGCATATTTTATTGTATTGTTCATATGTTAAGCTTTTCAGTTACAGCACAATAATAGCCTGACATGAATTGGATGCATATAGCTGCTCTGCTATATAGAGGGCCTTTACATTGAGACCTTTAGATGATAAAATGTGTTTTATCTTGTAATCAAGTCATCATCAGTTTCCTGGCCAACCCCCCATAATTTAAAGTCTCCCTCTGTGTCGTGGTATGTGGAGTGAGGATGTCAGGCTGGATTTGGCGGCACTGATGGGATGGTTCTGCTGTAACCTGGGCTCCCTGGGCTGAGCAGGCGGGGAACTGCGGTACGTCCTTGATGAAGAACTCCGCTGCGACACAGCCTGTCCCTTTGACTCACGCTGAGCGCTTGATACTCGGGACGAGGAGGTCAGCCTGACCCACTTTCCCCTGCCCTTCTGCGCTGCGACACAGCCTGTCCCTTTGACTCACGCTGAGCGCTTGATACTCGGGACGAGGAGGTCAGCCTGACCCACTTTCCCCCGCCTGCCCTTCTGTCATGTTGGGAGAGGTGGGCGAGAGGCCAGGGGAGAGTGGGCAGATGGGTGTGCTGACTGTCAGCGAGCCCGTTTGCACGGGGGGTTACAAGAGAGCGCTCCCGCTGTGGAACATCTCATCCCCCTGAGACAGTAATGGACAGGCACTCCCACAGAGCTCAGTGTCTGGCCCTTTTAATGTAGCTCCTCATCCTCGATGACTCCTACAGCTCTCTTCCTCCTCCTCTTCATCACTTCACTGCATTTCGGTGCTTCTGAGCTCCAGCTGTAATCTATGCAATCAAGCATAAGACATTCAGCAGTGTTAGCTGCTCATCATTTCATGTGTTCTGGAATATTTTTACACTCTAGAAGTCCTTTGTTATGTTCAAGAGTGACCTGCTAACCATTGGTTTTACATGTGCATGTAAAGATGCTGTCAGACAGGACTTGCCTGTTAACATGTAGTGATATATAAGACAGACACAAGTCATCAAAAAGTAAAATTAATTTTCCAGGTTGAACGCAGGGTCAAAAAATGGGTGTTTCATATGTAGTTCACTGACAAGCAGGCCTCTCTGCTGAATTTAGACAGGTTACATGTCCTACCTTAAATGTGCAAAGATAGAAGGCATAGTAGCACTTCATGTTGTCATGAATAATCATATAGTCGACACGAAAAAGCATTTGCAACCCATGTGGAATACATGATTCATGGAGAAAAATGGAAGGCGTTTTTTATCTTTTTGGAATTGATTATATTGTGAAAAGTAAACTTTGTTGTTGTTGAAAAATGATTTGATTTTAAATGTAATTGTCTATTTAGTAAATAGTAAATAAAATAAATATTAAATTTAAATATTTTATTACAGCAGTGCCATATTTAGTCATTTACTATTATTGTTATTATTGTTGTTAATATTAGTAGTAGTATATTTTTATTGTTTTATTTTATTCAATATTATAAACTTGCATGTCGTAAATTATGTAGGCCTTTGTATTTGTATATAAAATATGGAATGCATATATTTATCATTTAAATATTTGTAATAAAATGTCATCTAATAAGAAATCTTATATTTTTCATTATTAATATGTTAATTATTGTTACCATTGTATGACATATGAAATGCATATATTTATTATTTAAGTATTTATATTAAAATATCTATTATATATGTGATATAATGTAGAGGTCTTAATATATTAAAAGGAAAAAATCACTTAAAGGATGTTTTATAGCAAAACCCTGTTGGTCATGTATGGCATGCTGCTAATGTTCATAATATGCATTGGATTTGGTAGATTTCACTGTACAATGTCCATCTGATAAAGAGTGGGCTTTTACACTCATAAGCTGTCACACCGTGACTTCTTTTGGTCATTCCTTTCTTTTCCTTTCTTTCTTTCTTTCTTTCTTTCTT
>NW_015662167.1:2144159-2151964 GCF_001515625.1 Sinocyclocheilus rhinocerous | reverse complement strand
TCTCTCTCTCTCTCTCTCTCTCTCTCTCTCTCTCACACACACACACACTCAAACTCAGTGTGTCAGAATGGCAGCTGGCCCTGCGGCTCTCCTGGTTAGTTCCCCTGATAGAGAGTTGGAGACAGACTGGACTGGTGCAGTAGTGCTTATTAGCCGTGTCTGTCTGCAGGAGCCCTGCTGAGCCAGCCTTGAACCCTTCAGCCCCCAGCAGAGAAAGCGGGGGAGACAGAGAATAGAGAGGGAGGTTAAAGCAGTGGAGGACGAAAGCGAGAGCGTGACAGCCAGGGAAAGAGACCTGCCTGTCTGACCTGCATGTCCACTTAGCTAGTTGCCACCTAACCTGATAGAAGGTGGACACAGAATCATTGCTTTGTACAAGAAAGTGATCCGTTTCATCTATTCAGCAATTCTGTGCAGATTGTGAAACTCATGAGCTGAAGCATGTCCATCTGATGCATATTTATAATAATAATTTTAAAAAAAAAGAAAAATTTTGCTTCATCTGCCCTCTTCAACTTACCTTTCTGTTTTATCTGTCAAGTACTCAAGCATTCAAAATGGGCAAATTGCACATTGCTATTGCAGAGCAGGCTTAAGTAATTGACGTTGTTGTTGTTTTTTTTGTCTGCGTGACTGACCTTGGATATTGCAGTGTCTAGAGTTGCTGTTGCTGCTAAAGTTTTAATGCTCTACAAGATATTAGGGTCTGTGGACAGATGCAGCGGGTTCAACGACGGGTTATAAACTGCTCTGACCCGCCTTTGTTTTTATGCATGCATCTCATGAACTATCAGGTTCAACTGTTCTGGAGAGCTCACCTTTATTGCCACTAATGGTTTCAGTACTGCTGACTCAGTCGGAGACTCCCTTACCTTGACGTGTAATTCCCTTCGGTCTGCTGTTAAACATCTAAAACACACCTACAGTCATCCCTGATCGGCCCAGTGGAAACGGCCCGTTATTGCCCTCATTAGATGTTATACGGTAGTTATTTCACAAATTCATCACATATTAACCTAGACTGTGTTTGCTTAGCATTTTCATCTAATCGCCTCCCTCGTGAGCGTTTTTCTCGTGGTAGGCTCGTTCCACACCAGACCAGCTCATGCGAAGATCCCAGAGCTTTTATATCACAGCCATCTGTCAATACAATTTGGTCAAATGATTTCAAAACCTGTGCATTTCTAGTGTCTTAAGCCAAGTGGCTGGCTGAGCTCCAGCTGGAACGCACCAAGCATTAAGGCATGATGTGCGTTCAAGCCGCCTCCTGCTGATTCACCCCTCACATGCTGCAAAATTACCTTTTGCTCATTAAAGAATTGTGTAAGTTTAAAAAAAATAATTTACATAATTCATTTCCCCCTGAGGAACGGGATGATTAATTAATTACTATGCTATTAAACTGGATCTCTCTTTTTTTTTTTTTAAATTAACCTCAGGACATCCTTCATGTATAGGATTTTTTCTTTGTCACATCAGTCTCAGTGCATTCGGACACGTGTGGGAATCTCAGAAGTTATGAAAAATCTCTGTGTAGTTAAAAATAGTTGAGTCAGGGGTTTTTATTATTGAGTTTAGGAGCCTCAATATTCTGCAATCGTCCTAATCGTCCTGCAGTTTTTTTTTGAGGCTGTCATCTGCAGCAAGATGAATCTCTTTAATATATTTCTCTGGCCCGGTTGCTTTGCATAGTGCAGAAAAGATGACGCAGGCTCTGGGTTATAATGCCCCAGTGTTTTATTCATATTCTCTTATTTGCAGGGACCCTACATGCTCGCGATTGCTACGCCGCCGTCTGACAGCGCGCTATAGGCTGCATGTAAATGAGGGTTTTAGGTACTTTTGTAGTGTAATATCATGCGGGAGTCTCATTAACCTATAAACAACCTAAACACTTCTCTTTCTCCCTTTCCTCCTACAGAACTCAATACGGCACAATCTCTCGTTGAACAAGTGTTTTCTCAAAGTGCCTCGCTCCAAAGATGACCCGGGAAAGGTAAGTGTTCTCTTTTTCCTCCATGTGTAGTGCTGTTTTATTCAGAAATGCAGGTTTTGTACATTCGCTAAATACAAAATGCCGCTTCCAGAGCAGATTCGGCCGTTAAAAAATGCATACGTATCCTTGTGAAAATGGATGAGAGCGAGTACTCGCAGTAACGTTTTAAAAGCGCTTTCCGGAGCTCTCTTGGGGAGAGGATAAAGTACTTCAGCCCGGCACTTACTGCACGAGAGGGGGGAAGACCACCACCTGCTTCTCCTCAGTCGGCGTACCGCTAGCCCGGCCCACCAGAGCAAAAACAGCCCAGGCTGATTCACGTTTAGGCCAGAGTGCAGAGCGATATACATCTCAAAATAAGCATGCACATCTGATAACACGTGTTTATTTTCTGAAATATATACAATGTTGTCAGTGCATCAATACAGCATCGATGGACCCCAGTTAACCTGTTTTTTTTTTTTCTTCCATAAAGCACCGCCGCCAAAACACACACACTCATTTCTCTGTATCCTCAGCCATCTTGTGTGAGCGCGTTCACGCACATACGCTCACAGCACGACATAAAGAGAAGAGCCGAGGCATGCAGGGGATGGGGACTGAATGCTAATTTCATGTTTTGCTGTAATCCTCTGATATTGACACTCCTGGGATGTGCTCCATTAAATACAAAATAATCTATCGCTGGATGGATTCTATTCCGAATGCACGGCCAACATGCTTGCATCCCTAATGTTCAATTTGGAATTTGCCTCCTTCCACACAGACCTTCCCCCTGGAAGGAGAACTTCAAAGCTGCGCAGGGCTCTCTTGATATGTTCCATCAATATTGTAATACGGCAGGAATATGGACCCTGCTGTTTGTGCGAGATAGTAACTGAAGCGTGCTTCTCAGAGATGGCAAAAACGATTGTTTACTTCACCTTTGTGATCCGCAGCAGCTGCTGAGAATGAGCAAGGCCGAACTTTGGAGCAGATACAATCGCATATGCCCTTGAGTTAGACTTCTGGTCGGAGAGGTCTAGCCTGCGTTGAGACTGTCTTACTGATTTTTTTTCCATTAGAATGGAAATTTCAATTAGAAGGCGTTTACCAGTAAGCCACTGCAAAACCCAGCACATGCATATTTATATATTTGTAGTTTTGAAAGAAGTTTCTTATGTTCACAAAGGCTGCATTTATTTGCTTAAAAATGAAGAACAGTAATCTTGTGAAATGTTACAATTTAAATGAACTCTCTTCTATTTTAATGTGTTAAAATATATAATAATATAGAAATTTTTCCAGACTTCATTGTCACATGATCCTTCAGTCTTTACTGTCACTATTGATCAGTTTAATACAAATCTTGCCAACCCTAAACTTTTGAACAATAGTATGTAATACTATAAAACGTCTACTAAGTGAATACATGTGAAGTGCTATTAAATGTTATAAATGTACTACTTAATTTAGAAAAATGTAATACTTGATTTGCGATGGTCATTGTTAAGGGAGGTGTATTGATGTTCTTTAGTGCATTTCTTTTATGGCTTTTAATTTTGGGGTTCAGCTAAGTTTATCTAAACAAGTAACCTCGACACAATCTTATTGTATTGCCCTATATTTCAGATTCATGTAAACTCTCCTTTCATGGATTTCTTTAAACATTGCTTTCTCTCCAGGGATTGTGTTGCAGCCTACAGATACTCCCCTCCCAAGGGCTTTCGGTTTTTCAAGATTTTTCAGCTAATTAAAAGGAACGCTACTCAGCCTCCCCTTCCACAGTGAAAGTGTCTTGCAGTAGTTTTCATTTAAATTACATCTGCTAGGTGTAACAGACTGCCAGCGTTCTCAGTCACCTTCAGCTGTCCTTCATCGTCACTGCATCAATTACAGGAACATGGTTATTTAAATTGAAATAAAGAACACTAGGATGTTTGTTACAGGGAAATTGTCGTGCATGTTATGCACTCTGATGGTCTAATGCTGGAATATAATGCATAAATGGTGATGCAAGGTGAAGATCATGTTTCACCATTTGTTAAACTATTTGAGAGTAGCTGTACTTATCTAGTCTGTTTATTGTGTGGGAGCACTCACTACCATTAGCATTTAACATTTTTAAGCTACTCATGCTACATTAGAATTTATAAAGAAACTGAAGACCCTTTCACATCAGCGCACCTCTCAACTCAAGTGCCATGCGCTGTTTATTAATTTGCATAGAATAGATAATATGTACAGTATGATGATTTATTCTCTGAATGTCAGGATATGCTTTTGACGTTTTTGCTACACACGTCGCTCTCTAATGATACATCATGCGTATTCCCGGGTAATCAGTGGCAAGTTAAAACTGTTCGAATTTTAAGTATCACGTTACAGTGCTTGACTTGAGTGCTGCATGTCATTGTGGGTAATGCGGTAGCTTTTTAATATGTAATATGTAATTTTTATTTATTGTGTGTGTGTGTGTCTTGTGCATTCTCTTTAGAAGAGGCTTCCTTCTGGGACGACAGCCATGCAGACCAATTTGATGCAGTGTGCGGTGTATGGTCTGAGCACTGACAGGCTGACCCCCCACCCCTTCAACCTCTGCAGCAATGCTGGCAGCACTCATACGTCTATTTCCCAAACACAACCTCTGGATATGACGCTGAGCACGTGCACTCAACTTCTTTGGTCAACCATTTCCATTTTGTTCTGAGTGGAAAATGTGTGTGTGTACGTATGTACCTTTTAAGAATGTAAAATTAGATGAGGCTCTTATTAAAATTGAAGATTAAATAATGACTATAATGTCTGACTTTGCTTGACTGCTAAAAAGTGAAATTTGAATGCCTGGTTTACCATTTGATTAATGTTAATTGTGTCACATCCTCTCATTAGGCTGGTTTTAGTACACTGCTTTCAAGACCAAAAAATGGCATGTTAAAGCAAGGTGTGATCATGCTGTGAGCGTTGCGATTGGTCAGATTGTTTTGGAGCTGTCATCACACTTAGCTAACAAATGGCTGCAACAGCCATGTAATAAAACCGGGATAATGAGAACTTTTCTTAAGGTAGGGAGGCTTCGAAAAACCGTTCGGGCACAGGAGCTTTGCTCATTGCTAGGGTTGGGAACCAAGAACCGGTTCTGTTTTTTTAAAAGAACCTGAACCGTGAGCTATTTCTAAGTTTCGTTCCGAAAACGGTTCTGGTGCGACACGTGACCAAGCGCTGTGAGCAGCCTTGCGCCTGCGTTTCCCGTAAAGGATGTCACAAACTAAATAACAGAAACGCCGCCCTGCCTCTTTAATTACTAAGCACATTGCTTCCCATGACGCGTACTCCACAGACGCGCCGCGTCTTTAACTGTCGAACACATCGTTTTCCACGAGTGTATGCGCACTCGCGTCTTTGATAACTGTGCACATTGTTTTGTCTCACTGTACACGTACCGGCAGCGCACAGCTCCTGCCGCCACTAAATTACATTATATTTGTCCCATATTGTCATTAATATACATACTGACTTCAACTTGAACCACTAAATAAATAGTCTGCTATTGTTATGCAAGTATGAGGGTTAGATTATTTAGTGTACAGGTCATTTCAAGAGTGATAAACATAGTGATAGAAAATATTTATTTTCATGCATTTTAAATGTTTAAAAATGTGGAAACCACTCATTGCATCACACCATCTCCTGACTGCATTATTATTTGTAAAATAGGGGCTTTATGGAGTGTGTGTATACAGTTATAAGTATAACAGTTAATATTTCATTAATTTAGGGAAATGAATAAGTGTCTTAGCCCTCAAGGGACTATTTAGCCAACCAGCTTATTCCTGCTTGAAAAGCAAAATCTTATTGATAGTGTAAAAAACATCAACTTTGAAGCACATGTGATTGATGGACTAGCATTACTCAACATTACTTACTACCTTCCAGCAACACTACATTCAATAAAGGTAAAATAGTAAAAAAAAATTATAATAATAATAGTTCATTTAAATGGAACCAGAATCGGAACTGGAATTGTTAGGCAAAACTGGAACCGGAATCGGAACCGGAAAATTTCTAACGATGCCCAACCCTACTCATTGCCATTCCGTAGCTTCTAACCTGTGCCGTATTGCTGTTTAAATGCAGAAATTTACATCATTTTATCAATATGTCTTTGGAGGCCGAACGTTTGAGGAACCTGAAGCATGCTGTCTAGACAAATCCTTTGGTGATTTTCAATTATTCTCCTTGCTTAAGTGCACACATGAGCTGTGCACAAGTAATTTTGAAGGTCTTGATCGCACCCTCTCTGGACAATTGAGATCTTATCCCATATAATATGAAATATTTTAAAATAAAACCGAAGCCTGGAGGTTAATTTATTTTTCTTTTTGCCTAACTTCGTGGCCAGGGTTGCCTTTAGCTTCTGGGAAGAGCAGCACTATTGAAAAATAAATTAAACAGGAAGAATGCAAAGATAAATTATTCAGCCAGGGTCTTGGGTGCTTGGATACCAGCAGCCCCAATCCAAGGTGTGCTATTTTCTGCCTGATTATCAGAGCTCAGACCTGACCAGAAATCCAACACCAGCCCTGAACAGGAGCAATCGATAAACCTGCGGCTGAGGAAGAGGGGCTTCAGGAGGGGCTTAACATTTTACCTGCCTCTGCCAAGGCTCAGGAGAAATGCGAAGCGAGAGAGCGAGCGCAAGAAACGGCTATAGCAAAAGACCCAACTTCTTCGCACCTCAACATATACGTTCTCCCGACGTGATGGGCTTACAGATGAGCCTGCTGAAACTTTGATGAACTAAAAGTTGTATGTGTTTGACGGCGAATGCGCCCAGTATCTGATTGCAGAAGTTTCTCTCTTGGAAACCCTGCTGATTATCGTGCTTTGCTTTTCATCCAAGTTTTATTGAATGACTTTAAGTTGACCACTATTTTAGAGTATGATGACTTGCTTTGGGACTAATATTCCATCCTCATCCTGTTTGTAGGGTTCGTACTGGGCAATCGACACAAATCCAAAGGAGGACACGCTGCCCACACGACCCAAGAAGAGGCCACGGTCTGGAGAGCGGGTGAGTGAAAGTTTGTGTGTGTGTGTGTGTGCGTTTGTGTGTGCATGTGTGTGTGTGTGCGTGTGTGTGTGTGCGTGTGTGTGTGTGCGCGCGTGTGTACGCGTATGTACGCACGTTTAAGTTTATGTGTGTGCTCCGAGACCCCCTGGTGGTCGACTTTCAGACATACAGACTTTCTCAAGCCAAACTTAGCTCATTACTTCGAGTCCGGGAGTGATCAAAAAGCAGAAAACGGTGAGTGTCTCGCTCTCCCAGTTCAAACTCAATGTCACTGATTTGCTCCATCACTTCTCTTGACCCTGTGGTTGCTTAGATTATGGTTCAGTTGCCACTGTGATTATTACAGTGTTTCCAGCACAGTAATTTTATGGCTCCCCATTCTCCATAATAATATTCAAAGGCCCCATAACTTTTCCAGTTGTTTGTGATTTATTAAAAAATATTTTTACAGTTTTTGCCCAATTAATATAATTTAAAAAAATTATAGAATAAGAGCTTTGCATAACCAGAAAAAATCATTAAAAAATGTCCATGCAGTTAAAAGATTTTGATATTTTGCTTGCATCTAGAGAGAGGCTACCTCATTTATTAGGGATGTAACGATTAACCGCGAGCCGGTTAAAAATCGATTCAAATATGTGACGATTCAAATCGGTTGAGATGCTAAACAAATCGCGATTCATTTAGGTGTAGGAGTTTATATGAACGTATGTCTGAGGGGAACTTACTGTCTTTAGAAAAGTTTAGATGGTATTT
>NW_015662167.1:2143764-2144125 GCF_001515625.1 Sinocyclocheilus rhinocerous | reverse complement strand
TTAAAGTTCGTAAGTTCAGCGCTGCTTTGTTTACAGCGGAAACCAAGAAAACGCTTTAAGCGCCCCCTGCTGGCAGAGAGTGAATCTGCGTCTCATTCAGCTCATCCGCTGTTCATGCAGATATTTTTATGTATAGTTTCATAAAACTGAAGTTATACCATTCTGTTTTTGCTTCAAATTTCAAAATTATACAATCTAATTTAGATTAAAAACTGCTCATGTTGCATGTATGCAGGATCTTTGTTTGGATCATGATTAAAATGCAGTGGTTGCCTCTAATTTTAAAAGGAAAGAGCACAGACAAAGACTTATTTTGTTTATATGAAGATATTTATTTTATTTGTGTTACTTATTTGATTTG
>NW_015662167.1:2139488-2143572 GCF_001515625.1 Sinocyclocheilus rhinocerous | reverse complement strand
TTAATTTATAATTTGTCTTAAATCTCATTTTGTAAAAAAAACAAACAAAAAAAAACGTGAATCGAATCGTGAAATCAAAATCGTGAATCGAATCGAATCGTGAGTTGAGTGAATCGTTACATCCCTATCATTTATTGATGTTTTTCAAAACAGTGGGAATCCTGGTTCATCTGAGAAAAAAAACAGTTGTTGAAGGGTTGAATTACAAGAAATATCTTAAGTTGAATTGAGTTCTCTTTTTTTCTCTTATTTAAAAAATTTGAAAGGAATTGTTCACACAAAAAAGAAAATGTACTCAGCATTGGACCATCCAAAATTAGTTTATTTCTTCATCGGAATAGATTCAGAGAAATTTTGCAGTACATCACTTGTTCAGTGAGTCCTCTGCAGTGAATGGGTGCCGTCAGAATGAGAGCATCACAAGTAATCCACACAAACCCAGTCCATTAGTTAATGTCTTTTAAAGCAGTGATTTGAAGTTAAAAACAGCTAAATGAAAGATTTGTTTATTACAAACAAACAGCTTTTTGCTTCACTGGAGTCGTGTGAATTACTCATGGATTATTGTGATGTTTTAATTAGGGCTGTGCAATATGGACAAAAAAAACCTATCGCGATTTCTTTGATCAATATTGCGATTTCGATTTTAATCACGATTTTGACACACACAGACATGCTTTACAGTCATTAATGCATTCAGTGTGAATTTGAAACACATTTCCAAAAGAAAACCAATTAGAGCTTTATCAAAAAGATGTAACCTGTCTCTAGAACAGACATAAGGCAAAATAATCACTAAGTAAAGGTGTAACAAAATGTCTCTAGAATAGACATATGGCAAAAAAAATCAGTGTCCAGGAATTTTCTTTTTGCCATGCATTGGTCATAGAGCTCTTTGTGGTATTGCCTCAGATGTTGAACTAGATTTGTCGCGTCAAGTTCACACGTGCTCTGTCTGCAGTGCGTATACAGTATGTGTATGCGGTGCAGAAGCAGCACGGACTCATTTTGCTTTCGCACAGGACGCATTTGCAGTCCGCTCCTGATCCGCGGCTGTTTACCACAAACACAACATTTATCCAGTATTTTGATTTCAAATCCAAACGTTGTTTCTGAAAATGCTTTTTCAGCATTGTGATTCTCTTTTATCACAGTACAGTAATACAATCTTTCATAGACATATTCACGTTTAAACGCAATAAATATACCTTTGTTTAACTACCACCACGAGTGCCATCTATTATTGCCTTGTTTATCTAAAAGTGCACTTTTCCTTGTTTTAAATCTAGCCAAAAAGCCATGTGTTGACTGTGAAACAGTAGACTTTAATTATATGCTTTTATGGTGTAATTACAAAATTTCCGTTTCAATCCATGTTAATTTTTACCGCAAATAATATGCTGTCACTTTAATTCAGCGCGTGCCGCACAGCAGAAATTGACTTGCGCCTGTGTCGAGCTCGTCCGCACTCATCCGCGGTTGAGTATACTTTGAAAGCTGTGCGGACGCGGCTGTGCGCGAGACGGAACGGAACGCGGAGAATGAAGTATCCCCGGGCCTATAGACTCCGTGCGGAAACGATCGCAGCATAACTTTAATCAGCTGTTTGGACTCTCATTCTGACGGCACCCATTCACTGCAGAGGATCCATTGGCAAGCAAGTGATGTAATGCTAAAATTTTTCCAAATCTGTTCCGATGAACCATTGATTTACACTGCCATGGAAATAGAAATCGTTTTACCCAAGATTTTGCGGTTTCAGATGAGTATGATGATATTAAAAACTGAAATAATTCAAAGATAATATATAGAAGGTCTTTTGCTGCATTTGCTTCAGGGTTATATGATTCACAAACATTAATCTCATGAATCAGTTCTTTTAATCCACTTCGCTTTCTGACTGAATGTTATGTTAATGTGTACGTAAAGATACACATTCACCAAAGAGATTTGTTTGTTTTAAAATACATGTTACAAAAAAATAAATATTGTTTTAGTATGTAGTAAGCAGTCCCTGCTGTGAAAACCGATTTCTGTAGGAAAAAGGATTACAGGTGTGAAAATCTCAACCTATTGTAGTCAGATTCATCTTTCTAAACTTTAACGGTCAGCAGAAAACCGTATCATTTCTTCAGAGTATGTGTTGATGGCTCGTTGCGCGTTTTTTTATCTTTTGGAAAGAGCAACAAACAAAACCAACCAAGCAACCACACATAAGATTTAATGTTAACATAGTATGTATTAGTTTTGTCATAGAAGCTTCTTTCCAAAATAAACATATTGCTCAAGTCTCTTTTTTCCATCAGCGTTATCTTGCAGGCAGTCTGCCTTTAGCATGATGCTGCCTGTGTTGGGTTTTTGCTTTTTTACAAGGCCAGAAATATGTGACAACATGGGCTTGGTGTGTTGATAGAAAAGAATGAGACGGGACTGAATATTTCCTCAGTCGAGAACACTGGCTTTGTTTCATGTCTGAGCCGGTGCTTTACATTTGTGCCGCGCACAGGTTTTCTGATTGCGCGCTCATATCTTTTTATATAGCTGTCTCACTCAGTGCGGCTCAGTTTATCTTGTAGAGGGGGGTCCAGCTTATTAATAAACTGTGCCCCAGGCAGCCTTTACATACGTTGCATTCTGCAGTCATTTTTTAGCAAACATCAATTAATGCAGAGTTTCTGCGCCGGTTATTTTCAGCCAGAGCTTTTTCCTTCCATTATTTATGAGCAGCGCTCACCGGAATATACAACTCGGCTGCACTCGACGCTGGTCTCCGAGGTTGACCTGGCTCAGAGGCATCTTGCATCATTTTGTCCAGCCCTGCATTGTGGATCGGAGGCAGGCGAACCGAAAAAGTTCAGCTATAGTAAGAGCAAGGGGCGGGGATTGAAGACATGTAAACATATAACCATGACAGGAAACCATATAGATGAAAAGAGCATTTGCGAAGAAGCATGTTATTTATCAGGGCGTCAGACTGTGACTAAATCGCAGTCACAAGCACAATGGGGGGGAAAAATGTTAGCTTGAACTAGTCGTTTTTAGCAGCGGACACCAAGAATTTTATTGTGCGATATTGACAAAATTATAACTAGGGCTGACCTGTTTTCAGTTAATGAATGGAACATTGTAGCGCTCATTGCATCCAGAAACTCGCAAAAAGATTTGTACTTTGTTACTTCTGATATGAAACAAAGTCTCAAATTAAAAATTCTTACCGTTTTATTACAATATTCAAACAATAAATGCTGTTTTGGTGCTGGAGTGACAGATCGTTGTAGCGCTTCAGTTCAAGAGAAGCGGCAGCGCGAAACACACGTGTACTGATCATCTCCTCTGCTTTAACTATTAACAGCACAAAATAAACATGAATGAACATCCTAAGGTATGTTAAAAGAAAGAGTACAGCTTACCAAAATCCGCATCCATTCTCATGTAATTGCCCAATCAGTGTTTCAAACACGGAAAGGTGTCAATAAAACGGCTTATAAACAGTGTCACGTAACGTCACATTTACCTCAGAAAAAACATATTCGGTGACCAAAAACTTGTTAGTCAGCTAGAAAAATGAATGCTAGAGAGAGCATTTTGCTAAATATAAGCTCTATATAACATTTATTATAATTTTTTTACTGTTCTTCAATGTTTAATTTGTTTGAATAAATCCGTCAAGTTTTTATGACAGCCACTATTTAAATGTTTGTTTCAAAAAACTAATTAGAGTAGAAATATAATTAAAGGGGTCATATGATGCTGCTAAAAAGAACATTATTTTGTGTATTTGGTGTAATGAAATGTGTTTATGCTGTTTAAAGTTAAAAAAACACATTATTTTCCACATACTGTACATTATTGTTTCTCCTCTATGCCCCGCCTTTTTGAAACGCGTCGATTTTTACAAAACTAATCGGTCTGAAAAGCGAGGTGTGCTCTGATTGGCCAGCTATCCAATGCGTTGTGATTGGCCGAATACCTCAAGCATGAGACGGAAATGTTACGCCCCTCACATACCGTGTCCGGCCGGAGCGACGAGACTAGGGCTGCACGATAAATCGCATGCGATATTTAACGCGCATCTTGTCAGTAA
>NW_015662167.1:2127600-2139465 GCF_001515625.1 Sinocyclocheilus rhinocerous | reverse complement strand
TGATCTTCAGAAATCATTCTAATATGCTGATTTATTATTAGAATTATCAACAGTTGTGCAGCCAAATATTTTTAAGTTACGCCTTCTTTCTTTGCGTGAACGTTTGGGCGGCGTTATGCAAATCTTCTCACATCGTGACGTAGACATGTGGGGTGTGTTAGAACGAGCCGTTTTAGGTAGGTGTGGATGACTCTTAACTTTTATAAAGAATATCTCTTTGGATTTGAGACTTTAGTCTTTGCAACTTTACAGATCTTCTTTATGCACCAAGAGCTTGTAACACTCCAAAGAGAAAGGAAAAATTGAAATCGCATCATATGACCCCTTTAAGTAATTGTAACTTTATTATTATAAAAACTTAGTGTACTTAAACTTATTATAAAATGTAGTCTAATTTAAGCGTGTGTATATAAATCAGTTAATGTTAACCGTCAATATTATAGTAATGTAGTACTTACTGACTCTCATGAATATTTTACATTAGTTACATTAGCATTAGTTTGTTTTTTGGGGGGGAGAAAAATTGTCATGTACTGTGTACGTGTATACTGTATACGTCATGTACTATATATCCAGAATAAGCGAAAATCAAATGAATCAAATTGGAAATCAAATCGAATCGTAAAATTTGTGTCAAAACGCAGCTCGAATTATAACGCAGTAATTTCAGGGATTTTGTTGATGATAATCAAGCATTATTTTGCCAAGTGTGTTTTTTGCTTGTTTCTTGACTGGTTTAGGCCTGTGGACAGCTGACAGAGACATTTTTCATATCTTTCGTGTATTTGCAGCACTGTTTTTTAATAGTAATAGATGTATGTATCATATTTTATGTCAAATTTGCACATTTAATCAATAAATTTCTTTCGTGTTGATATTCAGGGGAAAACAGCACTCTTGCTTGTGTGATGTGTGTCACCTAATTGTATCATATGACATAAATATAAGACAAAAACAAATAGAGGGGCATTATTTATTTATTTTATTTTTTTGCCCCCATATCTTGAAAATCAAACTGCAATCTAACAGACTACATCAAGCTCATGGAGTGCATGATATGAAGGCATGTTTTGTTGTCGCAAAGTGAGTGATGTACTAAGTGGCTGCTCATACATTGTTAAAACTAGAGATACACAGATGGCAATTTTCTTGGCCGATTCAGATTTCCAATTTTTTGTTTGTGTGATTTGCCGATACCGATTTTTGCCGATTCCGATTTTCTTTCTAAGAACTATAATTGACAGCATATACAAACACAAATCTACTTTTCTTCAACGCAAAGTTTTATTTTCATTAAAAAAACACAAGTAAAAAGTCAGTAATAAAATAAGAACAAATAAAAAATTGCAAACAACAGCACAAATAAATGCAATAGAATAAAGAGAGCTATGAAACTAAGTTTTTCAGGTTAAGTAAGTTTTTATTCAGGTAAGAAATACTACAGAAATTAAAGTAATCAAATGTAAAATAACACATCCAGTGCACTGTCCCTTTAAGAGAATGTAAATTGGTTGGACAAAAAGTGTATATGTCCGAAATCACATGTGATAAGCCTGATAGCCTAATTGACCTCATGTGTGTTGAGTTGGTGGTGCGTTTTTTCCTCTGTATGGTCAGGCAGTTAGGTCGGTGTCATTTATAATTGCCACACTCTAGACTCCAGTGAGAGTATCATTCTCTCAGCACACAGCTCTGCCCTCAGGCCACACACAAACATTTTTCATACTGACACTCACTTCACTCACATCAAAAACCTCCAATTAGATCCATTCTCTCTCAGCCTGATCCTGCATGCAAAAATAAGTGGGAATTCTGTCTGTGCAAAGTGTGACGCTCGCTATTAGGAGTATATTTCATTAGACACTCGCTCTCTCTCTCTCTCTCTCTCTCTCGGTTTCTCTCTCATCCTCCTGCTGTCTCGTTTAAGAAATTCTTTGACATTAAAAATTGTGACTTAGCAAAATCTCATTTATGTTTATCACAAATTAAAAATCACATTGTTGCCAGGCAATCCTCTTATAATAAGCAGTTTTGGGAGACAGGCGTGCTGAAGTTATCTTTTACCCCAGCAAGAGCAGACTGAGCACAGGCGTTTTTTCCTCTGTATGGTCAGGCAGTTAGGTCGGTGTCATTTATAATTGCCACACTCTAGACTCCAGTGAGTGTATCATTCTCTCAGCACAGCTCTGCCCTCAGGCCACACACAAACATTTTTCATACTGACACTCACTTCACTCACATCAAAAACCTCCAATTAGATCCATTCTCTCTCAGCCTGATCCTGCATGCAAAAATAAGTGGGAATTCTGTCTGTGCAAAGTGTGACGCTCGCTATTAGGAGTATATTTCATTAGACACTCGCTCTCTCTCTCTCTCTCTCTCTCGGTTTCTCTCTCATCCTCCTGCTGTCTCGTTTAAGAAATTCTTTGACATTAAAAATTGTGACTTAGCAAAATCTTATTTATGTTTATCACAAATTAAAAATCGCATTGTTGCCAGGCAATCCTCTTATAATAAGCAGTTTTGGGAGACAGGCGTGCTGAAGTTATCTTTTACCCCAGCAAGAGCAGACTGAGCACAGGGAGCCGTTCCTCTCTCCTGCTCATCTCTTTCCCAGAATGCCTCCAATTTTGACCTAAATAAAAGGTGTTGCTCTTTTGTTGTTGATAAACGCTCACTGCGTATGCTTTTAAATTTCTTGCACCAGAGTAATACCAAACGCCTTTGAATAGAAATCAAAGTCACTTCACATCCCTCATCATCTCCATCCTGGTTGGCTGAGTATGTCTCTTGTTTTCCTGCAGGCGTCCACGCCGTACAGCCTGGAGTCGGATAACTTGGGAATGGACTGCATCATCTCTGGAAGTGCCTCTCCAACGCTGGCAATCAACACTGTGACTAACAAGGTAGTGTTCAGTCCTGGCTGTGTTTCTTCTATCACAGCTGACACCAGCGGCCTACATACCCAGTTTACATTTATTTTTTCCTGCCGTGGCTATATGCGTGCACTTCATAACAGGACTGACGTGTGATGCTTTTGTTTACACGGACGCTGAGAAAACTGACGTCGAGTCTCATCTATATTGGGCTGGCATTATGTGCACAAATCCTCTTAACGGTGCATATGCGGTGTATTGTGAATCGCTAATACCTTATTCTATGTCTGTCGAGTCCAAAATGTCAGGTTTGCGCTTACACAAGATATTAAGTGTCGAATGCAGTATTCTTCATCTTTGGATATGGTTTGCCTCAATGGTTCTGTCGTTCAGTTAAAGCTGAAGTGTGTGATTTTATGTTAAAATGCTTCCTCTTATACCATCTTAATATGCAGAAACAACTATATTAATTCCCATTTGTCTCTCCTTTTCCTTAAAAAAGCAAAAATCTTGGTTACTTGCAATGAAAGTGGATGGGACCGGTCTGTATACATTAAAATACTTGTGAAAGTTAAGTTACATTAAAGATTGTGCTGCATCTATAAAAGCTTGTATTATGGTGCTAAATGGTTGCAGTACTTTTCTGCTAGAGAACAGTGAGTTTGTTCAATGTTTGGAGGTCTGATTACCTGCTGTATGCTTCTAGGCAGAGCACCCGGAGTGACTCGTACCGTAACTCGCCCTCCGTGGCATGACTTTATGGAGAAGTGTGTAAAAAGGAATGGAGCAAAACACTCTGAAATTTAAATAGGCTTTTTAACCTTAAGCGCTCCACTCTTGGCCTGGTGCGGGCTGCACGCTCTCTCTGGAGTGCTTTTACAAAGCCCAAAAGCATCAGTTATTAATTTACTTCAGGCATTAAACCAATAGTATTTCACATTAAGCATGGTGTTTAAGATGAGGACTGTGGGGGAATGTGGAATTCATTTGGATTGAATTATAGTATGTTTGGTGATCTGTTCATCTGGATAGAATACAGTATTGGTGCTGTATATAATATTTATACAGTGTATATAGAATTGTTGTGATTGCTAGAACATTTCTTTGCAAAACCTAGTGAGTTGTCCTAACTAAAATAGAACCTTTATAAGTGACCCAGTTTTCAAATAACGAAGTGATAGTATAATATATATAACAGGGCTCTACAGTGCGACCATTTCAGTCGCATTTGCGACTGAAAACTACTGCGTGTGACTATGACAATTTTTTTAGGAGCACCAGTGCGACTGTCCCGATCATCATCATACTTGTGATTGCGCTCAGGGGAACTTCAAAGGTTTCTATATGTTTTTGCAGAGTTGATTTTTTTTCGGTGTTTTGTTTATGAATGAACATGGTTTTTAAACTAATCTAGTGAGTCAGTGATTCATGATTACCCGTTCATAAAGACTGAATGAATCAGCTGTTCGAATGAATCGATTGAATGAATGATTCAGTGATAAAATCAGTGACTTGCCGCCACCTGCTGGCAGTTTTAGTTTCATTTTTAAAGTATCTTTTCAGTTATTTAAATCATTTAATATTTCTTTTTTAAGAATTTGACAAAAGATTACATACTTTTAATAAAGTTAGAGTCAAATATCACTTCGTAATGGGAAGGCTACTTTTTGATCAAATTTTGGATTATTGATTAGAAGGTGCTCCTAAAATTTTGAACGTGCTCCTGAATTTTTTAAGTTAGGAGCACAAGTGCTCCTAAAAAGAAAAGTAAGCATAGAGCCCTGTATAAGGATAAATAGCATGCAAATATTGACATTTGGTTTTTTTGGGTTTTAGAACACAATAAACCATAAATCTTTTTATTGATTGTTTTATTGCAATATTAGTATTGTTGTTTTTGCACACCTCCAAACGACTTTTAAAGCGTTTCACACAACAAAACATTGCAAGCTTAAGGTATGACTGGTTCATATGGGAAGAATTTCAAGATCCACCCATAGTGGGATTTCGGGGTTATCCCATGAGCATATGCTTTCTTTGCCCTCCTACACGAAACGCTGATAGACTAGAAACCAAACACACAGGAGAGTAAAAAGAAGACAGCAGAGTTCGGTGGCTCCTTGGAGATGCTTTTTCTCAGTGTGGGCCCTGTAAACAGAGAACATGCCACGCCTCTTAAGCACTTCATGCCAAGCCACAGGAATTCCCTCTTTCTCATACTTTCCCGCCTGCTAGTGCAGGCCAATGGGAACGTGCCTGTGCTGCATAACATGGAGAAGGAAAGCCTGGCTGAGACTGAGCATTCTCTCTTTCTCCCTCTCCCTCTGACTAAATGATCACTATGCTATTGCTATGCTTTTCCCTCTCTCAGTTCAGTTGGCTGAGCTTCGTGAGTAGGCCCAGATGGAATCTACAGACTTATACTATGATGTTTTAAAGAGAGAATCTGCAAAGTGAATTAAAAAAAAGAAAGATTTGTTAATCTGACTGTACTGCAGTCTTGTTGCAAGAAAGCCAGGATATTGAAATGTTATATTCAAATATTATTTAAATATATTTTATTATATTTATATTTTCATTATATTGAAATATAATGATACTTGATGCTTAACATGAACTTTCATAATCTTTTTCTTAAATTGCATAGTAGAAATGAATGAGAAATGTTGCTAAATAAATCAACAGATATTTGATATGTGTATAATGTGTATATATAATTTTATTATGTTAATATATTTATGTATATTTGAATATATTTTATATATTTGTTATTATATTATATTTCTTACCTTTCTAACTTTTTTTAAAAGCATAGTACATATTACTGCTAAATAATCAAAATAATAATTTTTGTGTGTGTGAGATGGTGAGATATGTAATTTAATGATATACATTTTTAGATATGATTTTATATAATTTATATATTTATAATATTTATTATTTTGTATTGAAAGATTGTAACAAAAGATGGATTGAAGCCTAAGCTGAACTTTCTTTCCTTTTTTTTCTAACACTGTCTTTAAATTGCGTCAAAGTAGAAATTTTCTTTTGAATGCAAGTTATTGTTAGAGACACCTGGGTGGATTTCTCTTTGATTTCATAATCCTTGTCTCATGCTGAAGATTAGTCACCCGTATGAAAGACTCCACTGGCTTTTGACTTTAATTCACGGCTAAATATAGCGCTCCTTTTCCACCGCAGCAAACACACAGGAGTATTTGCAATGGATTTGTTCACCCCTTACCTTCTCTCTGCGTGTTACTTTCCCACTGTGTATGTGCGTGTGTGTGTGTGCGTGCGTGCGGACATGCACACAGTGCTAGTATGTAGGCGTCTACATTTTGGGCCTTGAACAAACCACAGTGTGACAAGGTCTTTAAATCATACTTTATGGATACAGGGAGTAAAAATAGACTGTGGTGAAAGGCTCACGGCTAAAAGCCTCTTTTATGACTTAATTACATATAACATTTATACTTGTTCTTCACACCAGGTTTTGATTATAATTGTAACTGGTTTCTGCGTGATTGAATTTTCGACATGCCTAAGCTTAGTTGCACACAGGGTTAGTTGTTCTGGTAATGTACTGTTTCCAGGCCTAAACATAGCTGAACGAGGGAAGAGTTATAATATGCAAATCATTCCATGACATTAACCCCCCATCTACCCTCAATCCAGTGCAGCCCCGGCAACTGTTATGCTCCGCTCTTTTGATGAACAGGGAGTAATAGGATTGGGAAACATTTATTCTGCTTGAATGATAATTCTCTGTAAGAGACCGTGATCTGTAATGTGTCTTTCTATCTGCTGTCGCGCTGAGTCAAGGGGGAACGGGACCGAAGTGTTTGTGTTTGCATCTCTTGTGGCAACCAAAAATCTATTGGGCCTTTCTCTATTGAAATGGTTTTAGAAAATATCCATACAATGAAAGCCAATAGGGTTTAATGTAATTTTGGACCCCATTGACTTCCATTGAGACATTTTGGTAAATATGTTCACACAGGTTTGGAACGACATGATCAATAATGACTGTATTTTAATTTTTGGGTCGGCGACCGGTTAAGTGTAGCATGAAAGCCTCTGTACGACCTTACTGAGGCAGGTGAATCTTGGGACTTGTTGCGTGGTTTTAGTACTACACTGCTGCTGCCAAGACATGCGGCGTGTGATGTGAGTGCGGCCAGCATTGTTGCGATTCCATTCATCCTTTCCTACCACGGCAAACTCAATGTAGGACTGTTCTCCCAGGAGCTCATTATATTCATTCCCATACCATCCCTCCAATGCCTTATTTATTCTCATTTTGCAACTAGCACATATTTGCAGTTCAGCTTTTCAAATGATAATTGGGATTATCATTTTTTTAAGTGGAGGTTCTTCCGCTTCGGAAAACTGCGCATTCAACAGTGCACACAGAAAGGTCAGGGTCTCTGTAGCATTCGGGACCTTTGTGAGCTGTCCCAAACCAATTTGCGCTGTGCGAGTTGACGGTTCCACCGCTGCCAGCATCGTGACCTTTACTGAAGGAGAGCTCTCCCCTCTCAGCCGTCTGAGACAGCAGATCATCTTGCTGGCCACCAGCCACGCTTTCTCTCCATATGAGCCACAGTGTGGGGTGCGGCATGTTAGCGCTGACTTTACTCTTGTACAGACAGTGTGGCGTACGCATGCCACACGTCACATATGTGACGCAACCGTAAACATTACCGTTATGAAAAGGGCTAAGAATTCCCCTCAAGACTTCTGAAACCAGGCAGTTTCTGTTTGATTGGCTCCTTTTCCTCAGCACTCCACCTGTGGTTTCAGCTTATCATCACATACATGCATACATGTGAAAAATTTAAGGGGGTCTGAATACTTTCCGTACCCACTGTATATACATACACACACATATATACATACACACACACACATATAGGTCCTGTATATTAATGTATTCAAAAAAATATATTTATTTTTTCCAATTTTCATACATATGTGTTTATATACAATTGTGTATTTAAACATTTTATTAATGGAATGTTTATTATGCAGCTATTTTGATATAATGAAGAAAAACGTGTTTAAAACTTACATGTAACCAGTTAATGAGTTACTTAATAAATACATATAATGTGTTGCATGTTTAATATTTTTTATTTTATTGCATTTAAAAATGTAATAAAATAATTTTTAAAATAATTACATCAGTTCACAGTCGTTTGAAACAACTCTCTTATATCAATAAAAAACTGTTAAATAAAAATATATCAATATTGTATATAAAATAATGAATGGTTAATTTTTCTTAATAAAAAATATTTTAAAAAATATTTTTATTGTTGTTGTTGTTATTGTAATTAATTTTATATATACAAATATAATTAAATTAAAATGTGTACAGGGAGTTGTGTTCAGTGTATAAGGAAAATTTTGTTCTTTTTAGTGTCATTAAATGTGACCCTGGACCACAAAACCAGTATATAAATATGTTATAATATATTTATATACAATAATATATTAAATTATACAAAATAAATAATAATATATATACATCATCTGAAAGCGGAATAAATAAGCTTTCCATTGATGTGTTTGTTATGATAGGACAATATTTGGCCGAGGTACAACCATTTGAATATCTGGAATCTGAAGGTGCAAAAAAATCTAAATATTGAGAAAATCGCCTTTAAAGGGGTCATATGATGTTGCAAAAAATAACATTATTTTGTGTATTTGGTGTAATGAAATGTGTTTATGCGGTTTCAGGTTAAAAAAACACATTATTTTCCACATACTGTACATTATTGTTTCTCCTCTATGCCCTGCCTTTCTGAAACGCGTCGATTTTTACAAAGCTCATCGGTCTGAAAAGCGAGGTGTGCTCTGATTGGCCAGCTATCCAGTGCGTTGTGATTGGCCGAATACCTCAAGCGTGTGACGGAAATGTTATGCCCCTTAACATATTGTGATGCCGTGTCCCGACTCTCTCTCTCTCTCTCTCTCTCAGTCTCAGTCTCTCTCAGTCTCAGTCTCTCTGTCTGTCTTTTTCTGCTTCATCCAGCTGATTTGAACAATGTAATCTGTTTGAACATAACCAGATTATATGCGCTCATCTTTACAGTGATGCATAGTGTGTCATCTGACTCCCACTGCTCATATTTCTTGTGTACAATTAGTCTCTGCTGCTAATGTTCTATGCAAGCTAACTAGTGTTTCCTGCTCTGATTTAGTGATGCCTAAATTCATGTGTAGTATTAGTTTTAGTTTTTAATGTTTTAGTATAGTTTTAAAGATATAGTATAGAATTTTTATATTTTCCATTTATTAGTAATGAACCATAACATGAAAATAATTATCGTCTTATCAGTGTCAGCCAGAAAGTTAATATTGTGCATACCTAGCAGAATATGGTTGTCTTTCCAGTACTGAATATGATTACATTCATATGCATTTTGAGTACTGACAAGAGACTATTGAATTTTATAACAAAATATAAATTCTTAAATTTTCAGGCATTTTCAGTGAACCTGTACTGAATGAATGGGATTTAAAATGTAAGATATTCACAAAGTTTTATTGCTGTAAAAGGTTTATTTTTTTATTTTTTATTTTTTATAGCTTTTTTGTGTAGTATAACGCTGGAACCATGTATTATCAATGGGAGACACTGTAGGAAACGCCGGCGCTAACAATTATCTGTTTACGGGATTGTTTGCAATAGCTTTGTGATGTCTTCAGATACATGTATTTTTCCCCTCACTAGTTCACACTGACAGCTAGAATTAGACTTCTTCAGAGTGGCAGATGACTGTTTTGCCAGCCTCTCCAGTCTGCTAAACACTGTTGTCTTGAGCTAGACATGGCAGAGCCTCTGCCCTTGTGTACGCCACAAATATGCTCGGCATTATGGAGGCCTTGGGAGCTATTCAATGAATCACTCATTCTGGGCATGAAAGGCATCTCTTCAGACTCAAAACAGTGAGCAGATCCCATTTGGAGTGAAACACTTACGTGAGAGTTTCAGACACGCAAGCTAATTCGTTTTGATGGGCAAACCTGTACTGGATATTTTTCATTAGAAAGATTTGTTTTATGGATCAGTGCCTGTTTTTTGCAGGCGAGCTTTTATGATCTTGCTGTCGATTTCAGTTGTGTTGCTCAGTTAGTTTCGCCAAGCTGTTAATTACAGAATAAATAGCCGTAAAAACAACTTCAGAGAGACTCTCAGGAGACGTGTCTGTTTTGATCATTGCTGTATGGTTATGTAGAGATTCAGCCGTGCTAGTAAATAAACGGTCAAGATTTGGAGGGTTTTGTGCGCCTGAGATTTAGCTCCTGCATATTGTACTGCAGTGTGTCTGGCAGTTCATTTCCTGTGCCGTGATGCTGAGTGCTGTAGTCAGTGCTGTCATGTTCTATCTCAGCTCTAATCTGCCGGTCACTGGGCCTGGCTGAGCAGTGCTGCCGTTTAGAGTGGCAAGGTTGCTAATCTTGTGTTCGTCATCCTCCTCTCCTCCCCCTTCAGGTGACAAGTCATCCAGAGTCGGTGTCCCAGTCCATGAGCTTGCAGCAGGCCCCTCAGGCCCAGTACAACATACCGGAACGCGACAAGCAGCTGCTCTTCTCCGACTTCGAAGATCTCAGTGCCTCCTTCCGCAGCCTTTACAAGACTGTGTTTGAGCAGTCCTACAACCAACAGGGTGAGTTGCACACTCGGACATCCCATCAGACAGCTCGGGGAAAAAACGCCAAGTCTAGTCTGCAGAGTTTTTGTGCAGCTTGCAGAGCTTCGAGTACTTCAGGCTTATTGGTAGCTGAAAGCATCAACAAGTCAGCCAAAATAATTCAGTGTGTTTGTGGAACTAATGGTCACTCTTTTAAACCATTTGTTAAACGCAATCCACTAAATACTCACTTCCTCATTACAGAGAAAAACTACATTTGAATAAAAATGTGTACGCTACGCTATGAAATTAAACTAGCTGACTGTATAATTTAGCAGCAAAAACAATATCTTGAAAAAAAACTCTTTGGTGCACATTATACAATTTAAACATGTTTATTCTGTTAACTATTTGTATTCTTACAAAATACATTCATGAATATAAGATAGAAATCATGAGAAAAAGAAAGGCTTCTAATAATCTTTCTGTTTGTGATAATTCCTTCCTTCCTTAAACTTAAAGTATTATAATGGGAATATATCATCTTGGAGAGAGAGTTTTACCGTGCTGACTGTCATAACTGAACGTGATGCGCTGTTTGAATGCTGAGCGGAGAATGAATGACAGCTGCAGCAGAAAGAAAATGAGTTTCTGTAAACCTAAATTCTGTCCCTCACATTAAGATATGGAATGGCTTCAGATGATATAGCAGGGCTCCAGACTGCGACAATTTTTTCTGACTGTGCGACAAAATTTTGTGTGCGGTCGCACTGGCGCGACCACCGCGTTGGAGCCCTGTATAGGCTATACAGTGCATGAAGAGCAAACTGGTGCTCTTCTGTTTCTTTTGGTGTATGACTCCCCCTCGTATAAAAAGCACAATAATCACGGTTGTATGAAACAACCGCGGTTAGATCAAATAATCGCGATTAGACGGTTATTTAATTATCGCGACAGGCCTAGCGTAAACATAAAACCATGTCTGGAGAAAGGACAAACAACAAGTGCTACTCTACACTGCTCAAAACTCGCGTTTGAATCGTCAGTGGCAAATTCTTTAAATATAAAAAACGTACTTACAGGCTGTGAGTCAGATGCGCCAGACTGTCCTTGCAAAGTTGGAGCTGCCCCACTTTATAGAAACAGACACCGGCATTGTAGGCTACTCTCACAGGAAACAGTCCTCATCCTCCGCAAAATGCACTGCACACATCAGAATATTTGGGTTGAACTGTTCTGGAACAGTGTTGTAAATACAAACCCGATTCCAAAAAAGTTGGGACACTGTACAATTGTGAATAAAAACAGAATGCAATGATGTGGAAGTTTCAAATTTCAATATT